>NC_041388.1:253038726-253062567 GCF_002162155.2 Triticum dicoccoides
GTGTGTTTTACCCATCCAGGCGGAAGTTATGTGCACAAAAGAGGAGAATGATTTGATGTGGCATTAGGATTGAGGGTAATTAACTACGTATGGAGACATAGAGACCTTGAACGTGCATGTGTGAGAGGTATACATGTATACGTGGGATGTGTGTGTGTGTGTGTGCGTGCGCGCATGATCGAGATAAAAGAAAGAAGACATAAGTCATAAGATCAACGACATGGGAGAGACGGATCAGTATGATAATATGCATGCATGTGAGAATGCTGGGAAGAAGGCCCGACAATTGACCATGTGTTTTTGTCTTTAAGAGATAGTGGCGTGGGTTGGAGCATGCATCTATGGCGAGCAGAGGGAGTGAGGCGCAACAATTGTGCAAAAGAGACCAACCTATAAATGCATATGTATGGAGAGACATATATAGTGTGGGTGATAGTAAGCAAGACTCCGTGCGAGAAAGAAATGTTGATGGAGAAACTACAGATAGATACAGAGATGGAGATGCTAGCTAGAGGGACATCCTCTAGTTTGGGTGTTGGAGATGACCGTCGGGTGGTTCAAAGGGTGAAGTTATATACGTGTGTGAGAGGGCACTTGACTGCATGTAGAGAGAAACATATGTAGTGTGCGTTATAGGAATCAAGAGTGAGGGCGAGAAAGAAGGTTGATGGAGAAACAGATAAATAGAAAGGTAAAGATGCTAGCTAGTGTGCGTTAGAGATAGGAGTCGAGTGGATTAGAAGGATGGGTTATGTGTGTGGGTGTGAGAGAGATAGGGGGAGGGTGCATGTGAGTCACATACAAACATATATATCAGAGAGAAATGAGATCCAGAGAGACGAAGTTTTGTGTCTGCGAGAGAGAAAGATATTTCACTACGAGAGTGATATCTAGAGAGACATACGAGGGAACACAAGATATCTCTAGGGAGAGAGAGTGTGTGTGAGCGACATACAAGAGAACAATGGAGAAATATGTGACCCTGGGAGACAGAGTTTGTGTTTGTGTGTGAGAAAGAAATATTGAAGAGGTAGAGTCGTAGGTTCTCATATCTAAGGAGTGAAAGACATCTCTATATGAGGGGTGTGCGAGTGGCACACATGAGAATAGTAGAGAGAAATGAGACCCCGGGAGACAAAGTTTTGTGTTTGTGTGAGAGAAAGAGATTCCACATGGAGAATCATAGTTAGAGACACATAGCAGGGAGCGAGATATACTTAGAGAGAGATAGAGTGATGAAGATCGAGGGAGAGAGTACCGTCAGTGTATTACGAAGATAAAAGATCATTGTCGACATACAGGTAGCACGAGAGATACCTGAGAGACGATGAACGCGTATAGGTCCAGAGAGATAGTCCTATATAAGCATGAGTGATAGCTATATGAGACGAATATCTGGATTAAAGGGGATTCAAATATTTAAACTCGAGATCACGACATCGATAATATCATAACGCAAATTGGTGTATCAAACATGCATATTCATTTGAATTTGGGCACACGTGTAATGTTATATAGTTTATCAATATTGGTGATCCATAGATTCTTCAATTACAAACAATGCATGGTTTATATGCAATTAATTTCTAAACGGGATTACACTATATGTTGCGTGTGTGAAACACATTATACATGTTTGAGAAGTAAAAAAAAAACCCGTATGAAACACACATTAATTGGAGACAGTTAGCGAGGAATGCATACATTGGATTTCAACATAAAGTGGTTTCAAATATTTGAAAATCCAAATTGATGGATACAACCTTATGAATCTGAGTTCATGCCATTTGTAAACCATATTTATGTATAAATGGTGTTGTGCTTTTGAAAGTATATATGAAAAAATGATGTATATAGAATGTAATTCCAATTGAAAATGGATCCCGCCCAAAAAAAAGAATACAAACGGGATTCTAATTGAGTTGGCACGGTAAACGTGCACTCTGCAAAAATTGAACGAAGCGGGGAAAGTCGCAGTAACCGCCCGAAGCCAAAATCTGCGAGATGGAAATCACTACTGCCTATCCCTGCCACGCAAAGCCTATCTGCTGGATTTCTATAGGTTTCGATAGGGGTAGGTTTGTAGTTTCACCCAAACGTGACGTAACCGCCTCTCACCCAAATTCATACATGGTGGGCGCCAAAACACAGTGTGTCCTCGGCTGAAATCGACTCCCTCCCCGATTCATATTCATACACGGTGGGCGCCAAAAACAAACTCTCGTCGGCAAATATTCGGTGTATGCGAGATTACCGTCCTATCCCCAACCGACTAATGTTGCTGTGATGTAGTGGAAATTTGAAACAGGGGCTAAGTTTGTAAATTTCCTCGCATTTGAGACAAGCGCGCCCTGAATACATGGTTCCCCCTTCCTCTCTACCTCCCTTTTCCCCATTCGTACTCCGTGGGTGCCAAAACACCCTCTCCACCCCACCCTCCTCCGTCCGTCGCCGTCCGCCACCCCATCCACCGCCGTCCTCCTCCACCATGCCGGAGCTGATACCCCGACACCGCCGTCCATTGCAAGAGATCGACCTCTCTCATCCATGGCTTCGGACCGGGATCCTTGCATCCCGTCCTCTCTCTTCATCCCCGCCTCGTCCACCTTGCCGGCGCCGCTCCTATGACCGCCTCGTCCACCGCGCCCCGCCGCCACCGTCTACCCTCCTAGATCTGCTTCCACGCCGCCGACAGCCTTTGCTACCGCAGCACCGTCAAATTCTCGGTAGATGCGTACACGGCGCACCACCAGAGGCGGTACTCTTTCGTATCTGCTCAACTTATTTATCGCAGCAAGAAAATAGATTGCCACTGCTTTACTCTGATTTCTTGTCTTGGTTGCGAAGTTGCCTTTGTCCGGTTTGCACCTTCAAATCCGCCATGGCACGCTCAACACTATACTCCCAATGCTTATGGTTTTCCCCTTTTATATTCCACACTAGTTAAATCACAGTAGACTAAATTTCAAAATTGGGTCAGTCGATTTTTCAGAGCTCGCCGGTGCGATCGAAGGGGCTCGGGTGGTTGTGGGGCCTTGCCGAACGAAGAAAACTCGACGCGGGTGGGGGTTGGGGCGGGGGTGGGGGTGGGGGTGGCGGAGGAACACAGGCGGTGGGGGCCGGTTGTCCGGCCGGTGGCCCGTGCGGTGTTCTGTATGGGAAGAAGCAGAGACGAGGAAGAAGAAGGGTTAGGAGACATAGGATCTTCATCCAACCGCCTGAAATGGTCGAGAGATAGCTGGGAGTTTCATTCTTAATGCGCTCTGCTTCATCATGTGTGGGCACTGCGCAACCAACATTTTATTATCCAAAATCTGCTTGCTCTTTTTTACCATGTTCCTCTTCTGTTCTTCTTTAATATGTACTCTCTCCGTTCCTAAATACAAGTCTTTGTATAGATTCCACCATGGACTACATATGGAGCAAAATGAGTGAATATACACTCTAAAATGTATCTGTATACATCTGTATGTGATCCATAGTGGAAATCTCTACCAAGACTTATATTTTGGAATGGAGGGAGTATGTAGTAGTACAGTATGTTCCTTGTACTGAAGATGAGCAGGGACATTTGCAGTGTACAGGTCTATACGGTCAGTTGTGATGGACACTTTGAGCCTCTTTGATTCGTTGGATCTTGTAAACATATGAATAGGATTTGTAGTGGCCTGCCCACTTGAATCCTATAAGAATAGAAAGGAAATGCAGGGAGCTGTGTCGCCTTTGGGAGTTACACTGATATTAATAGTACCGCACCTTCACTTGAAGAGAGCTGGTATCCAAAGCCTTTCTAGCCGTACCGGCAATACTAGCACATATATTCCAGCAAGTTCCACTTTGCTGATTTTACTCTGATGCTTAAGGTTTTCCCGTTATATCTACACTATGATCTGTGTAGCTGCTTTGTGTCGCACTAGCAACAGTCCACTCTTGAAGCTAAACACTGCAATGACTTACAAAATTGGCACCAAGGCATTGAGTGCCATTCTGGATGCAATGAAACTCATACGCTCCCCACCTGTTGATTCTTGTTCAGAATATGATCCTAATGACTATTCTAACCTCGAGGAGTCAAAGGCAGATGGCCTGTCCTGTTCACCCATCAAGGTGCCTGTTCTAATTTGGCAATGTTTTATTGATTGCGGGTATCTTGCATATGTTGTCTTGCATTTCTTCTACTTTGTTGCACCGCCATCTGCTTAATTTACTCATCATATATGTCCAGATGCCATGCCCATCCATTATCAATACATATTCCATCTGTCATCATACCATGTTTTTCCACTCAAATGCTGTTCTTGTGCATAACACATCAAAAAGGAAGAGGGTGATTGCCGAACCTGAAGGAGCACCCGCAAAGTCCTTGAAAAACGTGGTGGTGCCAGAGAAATCAGATAGCACCCCACTTATATTGGCTGTACAACGAGTGACACAAAACGTAGGACCGACTCCAGCAGACTGTAGCCATACTTCACTGGCCACACCACTAGCCCCACCACACAGGACCTGCACTCTAGAAAAAGGTATGCCGATTTCATTTGCCATAGCACCAGCTGTACCACAGAAAAATCCCACTCCAGCAAAAAGTACAGCAAGTCCACCGGCTGAAGACCTATCCCAATTGCAGAGATAGCCAATTCCTGCAGATTGGAACCCCATTCCATTTATTCCCAGTTTAAAAGACAATGCTTTCAATGTTGTTAGGGACTATGTGCATATATTCCCATCATGGGAAGATTATTGTGAAGACAAACACCATTTTCACATCTTCCTGTCCAACTTACGTGTAAGTGCTATTATTCATGGTTATTATTTTCCTGTTTTCTGCTGATTAAACACATCAATGATTTACATTACATTGTTGTAACTAGGCGAGGATCAATCTGGATAGTCATGATGAGCAAAGCTTGCTTGTGCTTTTCAAGGAAGCATTGCAACAGTATCGGTGTTACCTAAGGAAATCACACTTTGATGGCAACTCTATAAACGAATTTCCGGTGAAGTCTCCTGTGCTAAATTTAGAAGACATTGAATGAAAAAACCTTGTTATGCACTGGTCTCATTCCCAGGATGAGGTACTGTCTATGAAATCACATGACAATTTCAACTTCTACTTTTCCGCATGTGCCTTACAAATCTTTTTTGCAGGAAATCTGCTCGAAGAAGAATTCTGGTTTGACAAGAACGACAAGATATCGCAAATATGCTGCCCGCTGCTTTGCTCTTGCATACATACCTGGTTCATTATGTGACAGCAGTATGCATGATAGCTTGCTTATCAATTGTTCGCTCCAAATTATCTAATCTGTGTGAATGGTTACATTAGTGTAGAATATATCCAATGCCAGTGTTTTTTTAGCTCTGCATTGTTCTTGTAAGTACATGCTGTCCTTTATCAGTGTACTTATAATGACAGGTAGTTGTTCATGTACCATCACTCTGCAGCTTATTTTCCTTTGCCCTCCATTTTCTACACATCAGATCTATATTTACTCTTACCGTATGGTTGGTACTGAAGAAGTTTAGCTGTGCATTGCTCTTGGCTGTACCTTTTGCCTGTATCGCTGCACTTACATTTATAGCTACTTGGTTATGTAGCATCACTCTTCATCTTATCTTAAATATTCTCCATTTCTCCGTATATTATCACATCTATATTTACTCTTAACAAAATTTAGAATAAAGGCAATGCTTTTGAAGAAGATTCTGTGGTAAACTTCTTGAATTGCCCCCCATCAGCATGGAAAAGGCCTTTATAGAGGCTGTCTTCACCAATAATGTAAGTTTGTCCATTTCAAGCCTTCAAACTTTGTTGTATATATTTGGTTAGGCATGACTGCAACAGCTGTTTATTTTTTGTGTTTGCATCAAATTACTTGTTTAAAGTTTATTATGTAGTTCATAAACAAAAGTTTGTCCTTTCTCAATTTAAGTTTTCAGTTGTACAACCAAGTTCCTTCTTCATACCATGTAAATTAAACTATACAGAGCAAGTGATCTTCTTTTGCACTACATGTATGCTTCGGTTCTTCATCTGTAATCCAGTGGTGTGGTGAACCTACCCACTACAGCACAATGTCATATTCTGCAATGTCTTAACTATGAACAATGTCATATCATTCTACTATTATTTAAACCGTCTCTTTATTTGCCAATCTGAAATGGTATAAATTGACAGCACACTAACCATTGATACTTATGAGTTCTTGATCTGTAATCCAGTGGTGTCATGAAGCAGCCAACTCCTTCAAAATGTCATCTCCTGCCATGTCTTGACCTGAACAATACCATATTGTGTTAATGTGAAAGTGCAACTATCCTTAGGTGGTTTTGGTAATCCCTAACAACATATAGCTCATTGAGCTAATGCTATTCCAAGATTAATATTTCAGGAAAAGCTCAATGAATGGCATGGCATGTATGAGGAATGTGGACCCCTCAAAATATTAAGGACAAAAAGATTGGCTCAAGCTCAAAGCTCAAGACTCTACATTTTATATTTTAGTGATGCAAGATCACATTGAGTCTATAGGAAAAGCCAATACTATCAAGGAGGGATGAGGTGTTGCTTAATGGCTTGCTTGCTTCATAGTGCTTAGTGATATGCTCCAAAACCCTCAACTACCTTCCCACATCCACATATGACCTAAACCAAAAGTCAAACTCGGCCCTACCGATTCTTTCTATTCGGCGCCACCGAGTTTCAAATGTCATAGCCACTGCCACAAACCCTAGGAAAATCGGTCTCATCAATAGGGATTTCGGTCACACCGAGATGGGGTTGTAATCTCTTTGTTTCCCTTCGTAACGTTTTGGTCCTACCGAGATGAGCGATCAGTCCCACCGAGATTGCAATGTAAACTCTCCTTTTCTCTTTCGTAACATTTCGGTCCCACCGAAATGAGCGATTGGTCCCACCGAGTTTACCTGACCAACTCTCTGGTTAGCTTATTACCAAAATCAGTCCCACCGAGTTTGTGTAATCGGTCACACCGAGATTACGTTATGCCCTAACCGTAACCATATCGGTCCTACTGAGTTGCATCTCAGTCCCATCGAAAATCCTAACGGTCACTAGGTTTGCTAAATCGGTCCGACCAAGTTTTTCACTTTGGTCTCACCGAGATTGGTAAATTGTGTGTAACGGTTAGTTTTTGTGTGGAGGCTATATATATACCCCTCCACCCACTCTTAATTTGTGGAGAAAGCCATCAGAACATACCTACACTTCCAATACACATTTTCTGAGAGAGAACCACCTACTCATGTGTTGAGGCCAAGATATTCCATTCCTACCTTATGAATCTTGATCTCTAGCCTTCCCTAAGTTGCTTTCCACTCAAACCTTCTTTCCACCAAATCCATATCCTGTGAGAGAGAGAGTTGAGTGTTGGGGAGACTATCATTTGAAGCACAAGAGCAATGAGTTCATCATCAACACACCATTTGTTACTTCTTGGAGAGTGGTGTCTCCTAGATTGGCTAGGTGTCACTTGGGAGCCTCCGACAAAGATTGTGGAGTTGAATCAAGGAGTTTGTAAGGGCAAGGAGATCGCCTACTTCGTGAAGATCTATCGCTAGTGAGGCAAGTCCTTCATGGGCGATGGCCATGATGGGATAGACAAGGTTGCTTCTTCGTGGACCCTTCGTGGGTGGAGCCCTCCGTGGACTCGCGCAACCGTTACCCTCCGTGGGTTGAAGTCTCCATCAACGTGGATGTACGATAGCACCACCTATCGGAACCACGACAAAAACATCTGTGTCTCCAATTGCATTTGAATTCTCCAAACCATTTCCTTTACATTCTTGCAAGTTGCATGCTTTACTTTCCACTGCTCATAGACTCTTTGCATGCTTGCTTGAATTGTGTTAAGATTGCTTGACTTGTGCTAAGATAGCTAAAATCTGCCAAAGACTAAAATTGGGAAAATGATAGATTTTTAGTTGGTCAAGTAGTCTAATCACCCCCCTCTAGACATACTTTTGATCCTACAAGTGGTATCAGAGCTTTGGTCTCCATTTGCTTTGATTTCCATAGCTTTTGGTGGTTATAGCCTTGGTTTCACAACCTAGGAGAGTATGGCGTCTAGCGAGGGAAATTATCACCATAGAGGTCCTTACTTTGATGGAACTAATTTTGCTAGTTGGAAGCATAAGATGAAAATGCATATTCTTGGACATAACCCCGCCGTTTGGGCTATTGTGTGTGTTGGCTTGCAAGGTGAATTCTTTGATGGGAGATAACCGAATCATGAAGCTACCGCGGATGAGTTGAAGATGCTACAATACAATGCTCAAGCTTGTGATATCCTCTTCAACGGATTGTGCCCCGAAGAATTCAACAAAATCAGCCGTCTTGAGAATGCAAAGGAAATTTGGGATACTTTGATTGATATGCATGAAGGTACCGACTCCATCAAGGAATCCAAGTTGGATGTGCTTCAAAGTCAACTTGACAAGTTCAAAATGAAGGATGGTGAAGGTGTCGCTGAAATGTACTCTAGGCTTGCTCTTATCACAAACGAGATTGCCGGCTTAGGAAGTGAAGAGATGACCGACAAATTCATCATCAAGAAGATCCTAAGAGCCTTGGATGGAAAATACGATACCGTATGCACATTGATCCAAATGATGCCAAATTACAAAGATCTCAAGCCAACGGAAGTCATTGGAAGAATTGTTGCTCATGAGATGTCACTCAAGGATAAGGAGGATCTCCATAACAAGTCAAGTGGTGCTTACAAAGCCTCATGGGAAGCCCCCACATCATCAAGTGAGAAACAAACCTTCAATGAAGAATTGAGCTTAATGGTGAAGAACTTCAACAAGTTCTACAAGAATAGAAGCAAAGAGAGAAGTTTCAAGTCAAGGTCCTACAATGACAAAAGATCTTCTAGTCGAGAGCGAAACTGCTATAATTGTGGAAGAGCCGGACACTACTCCAATGAGTGTATGGCTCCCCACAAGAGAAGAGAAGATTCGCCCAAAAGAAGAAGTGGAATAGAAGAATCACCATCAAGGGAGAGAAGGAGTAGGGATGATCGGTATGAACGAAGACCCTCACGGAGAAGCAAGGATTCGGAAAGGAAGGACAAGTCATCAAGGAGCTACACAAAACGAAGACATCAAGCTCATGTTGGTGAATGGGTATCCGGCTCCGACTCCGACAATGACTCCAAGAGAATCTATCACTCCGACTCCAAATATACTCAAGATGAAGGTGTTGCCGGTCTAGCACTTGTGTCAACCAACTCCTACGACATATTTGATTCACCAAATGAAGGAATTGGAAGATGCTTCATGGCTAAAGGTCCAAAGGTATCTGAGGGAGTCCTGGATTAGGGGGTGTCCGGATAGCTGGACTATACCTTCGGCCGGACTCCTGGACTATGAAGATACATGATTGAAGATTTCGTCCCGTGTCCGGAAGGGACTTCCCTTGGCGTGGAAGGCAAGCTTGGCGATACGGATATGTAGATCTCCTACCATTGTAACCGACTCTGTGTAACCCTAGCCCTCTCCAGTGTCTATATAAACCGGAGGGTTTAGTCCATAGGACGAACAACAATCATACCATAGGCTAGCTTCTAGGGTTTAGCCTCCTTGATCTCGTGGTAGATCTACTCTTGTACTACCCATATCATCAATATTAATCAAGCAGGAGTAGGGTTTTACCTCCATCGAGAGGGCCCGAACCTTGGTAAAAACATTGTGTCCCTTGTCTCCTGTTACCATCTGCCTAGACGCACAGTTCGGGACCCCCTACCCGAGATCCGCCGGTTTTGACACCGACATTGGTGCTTTCATTGAGAGTTCCTCTGTGTCGTCACTTTTAGGCCCGATGGCTTCTCCGATCATCAATGACGATGTGATCTAGGGTGAGACTTTTCTCCCCGGACAGATCTTCGTATTTGGCGGCTTTGCACTACAGGCCAATTCGCTTGGCCATCTGGAGCAGATCGAAAGCTACGCCCTTGGCCATCAGGTCAGATTTGGAAGTTTGAGCTACACGGCCAACCTCCGCAGAGACTTGATCTTTGACGGATTCGAGCCGCAGCCGAGCGCGCCGCGCTATCATGATGGGAATGATCTAGCTCTGCCGCCGAACAGTGCCCTGGAGGCCGCACCCGCATCTGCTCCGACCCTTAATTCGGAGCTAACTGAGCCAATCAAGGATGGGTGGTTGGACACCGCCTCGGGGGCTGCAATCTCTATGGCGATCGAGCCGAACACCAGCCCTATTCTCTAGGAAGCCTGTGACTGCAAGGAGCCAGAGTCCTCTCCAGACTCCGAGCCCTCCGCGCCCCTACTGATCGAACCCGATTGAGCGCCGATCATGGAGTTCACCACCGCGGACATCTTTCAGCACTCGCCCTTCGGCGATATTCTGAATTCACTAAAGTCTATCTCTTTATCAGGAGAGCCCTGGCTGGGCTATGGTCAGCAAGGTTGGGATGCGGATGATGAAGAAATTCAAAGCCCACCCACCACCCACTTCGTAGCCACTGTCGATGATTTAACCGACATGCTCGACTTCGACTCCGAAGACATCGACGGTATGGACGCCGATGCAGGAGACGATCAAGAACCAGCGCCTATAGGGCACTGGAAAGCCACCTCGTCCTATGATATATACATGGTGGACACCCCAAAAGAAGGCAATGGTGATGGAACAGCGGAGGATGACCCCTCCAAGAAGCAGCCTAAGTGCCGGCGTCAGCGGCGCCGCTCTAAATCCCGCCAAAACAAAAACGGTGATTCCGGCACGGGAGATAATAACACCCCGGACAGTGCCGAAGACAACCACCTCCAGCAAGATTCAGCACAGGAGGATGGAGAAGCCAGCCCTCATGAGAGAGCGGCAGACAGAGAGGTTGAGGATGATAATTATATGCCTCCCTCCGAAGACGAGGCAAGCCTCGACGGCGACGAATTTGTTGTGCCGGAGGATCCCGTCGAACAAGAGCGTTTCAAACGCAGCTTATGGCCACGGCGAGCAACCTCAAGAAAAAATAGCAACAACTTAGAACTGATCAAGATTTGCTAGCCGACAGATGGACTGAAGTCCTTGCGGCCGAAGAGTATGAACTCGAACGCTCCTCCAAGAGCTACCCAAAGCGCAGGTTGCTACCCCGATTAGAGGAGGAAGCACCTAAACCTACATCACCAGCGCATGATGCGGCCGACCGGCCACCCCGTGGCCGCTACGGAGAGGCCTCTCGGCCCTCCACTCAAGCTGCACCCAGGCGCCGCTCAAAAAATACCAAGGCACGGGAAAATGCGCCAGACCTGCGAGATATATTGGAGGACAAGGCAAGGCAAACAAGATCTATCTATGGATCGCGTGGGCACCCCACGGCACGAGACGGTAATCGTCACTCCGGGTACAGTCAATCCGGCCGGGCCAAACACAGTAGACAAAGCTCGTTTGAGCTGCGTCATGATGTAGCCCAATACAGAGGCGCCGCACACCCACTATGCTTCACAGATGAAGTAATGGATCATCAAATCCCCGAGGGTTTCAAACCATGAACATCAAATCATATGATGGCACAATAGATCCTGCGGTATGGATCGAGGACTATCTCCCTCATATCCACATGGCCCGTGGTGATGACCTACACGCCATCAAATACCTCCCACTCAAGCTTAAAGGACCAGCTCGGCATTGGCTTAACAGCTTGCCAGCAGAATCAATTGGTTGTTGGGAGGACCTGGAAACCGCATTCCTCGACAATTTCCAGGGCACTTATGTGCAACCACCAGACGCCGATGACCTTAGCCACATAATTCAGCAGCCAGAGGAATCGGCCAGACAATTCTGGACATGGTTCCTAACCAAGAAAAATCAAATCGTTGACTATCCGGTCGTAGAGGCCCTAGCAGCCTTCAAGCATAACATCCGCGATGAGTCGCTTGCACGGCACCTAGGACAGGAAAAGCCGAAATCTATGGCAGCCCTCACGACACTTATGACCTGCTTTTGCGCGGGAGAAGACAGCTGGCTAGCTCGCAGCAATAACATGACCAAGAGCCATGGTAATTCGGATACCAAGGATAGTAGTGGCAGGTCGCGTCGCAACAAGCAAAAGCACCGCATTAACGGCAACAATGCCGAGGATACGACAGTTAATGTCGGATTCAGAGGCTCTAAACCCGGTCAGCGAAAAAAGCCATTCAAAATAAATACTCCGGGCCCGTCCAGTTTGGACCGAATACTCGAACGCTCATGCCAGATACATGGCACCCCCGAAAAACCAGCCAATCGCACCAACAAGGATTGTTGGGTGTTCAAGCAGGCAGGTAAGTTAAATGCCGAAAGCAGAGACAAGGGGCTGCATAGCGATGATGAGGAGGAGCCCCGGCCGCCGAACAACAGTGGACAGAAAGGTTTCCCCCACAAGTGCGGACGGTGAACATGATATACGCAACCCACGTCGCCAATAGGGAGCGGAAGCGTGCGCTAAGGGACGTATACGCGATGGAGCCAGTCGCCCCAAAGTTCAGCCCATGGTCTTCCTGCCCGATCACTTTTGATCGAAGGGACCACCCCACTAGCATCCGTCATGGCGGATTCGCCGCATTGGTTCTAGACCCAATTATTGACGGATTTCACCTCACTAGAGTCCTTATGGACGGCGACAGCAGCCTGAACCTGCTTTACCAGGATACAGTGCGGAAAATGGGCATCAATCCCTTGAGGATTAAACCCACTAAAACGACCTTTAAAGGCGTCATACCAGGTGTAGAGGCCAACTGTATAGGCTCAGTTACACTTGAAGTGGTCTTCGGATCTCCGGATAATTTCCGAAGCGAGGAGTTAATCTTCGACATAGTCCCGTTCTGCAGTGGCTATCACGCACTGCTCGGGCGAACCACATTTGCCAAGTTCAATGTGGTGCCGCACTATGCATACCTCAAGCTCAAAATGCCAGGCCCTCGAGGAGTCTTCACGGTCAATGGAAACACCGAACGCTCTCTCCAAACGGAGGAGCATACGGCGGCTATCACAGCGGAAGTACAAAACAACCTCTCAAGGCAATTCTCCAGTCCGGCCATTAAACGTCTGGACACCGTCAAGCGCGCTCGGAGTAACCTACAACAAGACCGCCTGGCACGTTCCGAGCAAGCGTAGTAGTGCGGCCCCAACCCCAGCCCTCGTGAACTTGTGAAACTAGTGTTGCGCGTACATAACTATGCTCTGGAAATACCATGGGCACAGGGGGAGGGGCATCATCACGGCATGCCCGAAACGTGGCTTAAACCGCACTATTTCTTAATTTTCTCTTATTTTTAGGACTCCATTCTTCGGAAGGCTTGTTCGGCAGTACAATTGCCGCACAAACGATACAACCAGGGAAGCAGAAAGCTACGCCGCACTATGGAACTCTAAGGTGGTCTCTATAACGAGCAGTATACCTGTTTCACATACCATTCCGCAGCTCGCCCCTGGAAAGGACATGTTAAATATTCCCATCTTTTGCTTATTGCACTATTTGTATCATTCTGCTTTGATCGCAACTTTTTTAAATAAACAATGCATAGCTTCCGTCTATTATTGCATTACTATTTTTTACGAATATATGTTCATTAATGACATGTTGCACCCATATACTTTGGTACGACCAATACGCGAGGGGCTTAAGTACCCCACAATACGGTGTGAGAAGTCTGAACACTTTCACAAGTGCGGCACCCCGAACTTATAGCATTATATGCATCGGCTCCGAATTATGTCTTGGGTCAATAGTTGGGTTTGCCCGGCTCCTATGTTTTGGTACCTTATGTTCCGTTATATCGGCTAAGGTAGCACTAGGAGAACTACTGCGATTGTGCCCCAGTTGAGCTGGGCTAAGCACCTCAGTAGAGAAAGCTAAAACTGACCGTCATGATGAGGCAAGAGCTGGTCGCTGTTCGAGAGGTTTTCGAGTCCCTAAAGACTTATGCCGCTTAGAGCGAGGAGTCGGCTTTGTCCGGCCTAGGCATGGATAGCGCCCCGAACTCGGTCTTCCGAACACTAGGGGCTTTGCCGAAATTTAAAATTATAGAATTCTATGGCTAAGTGAGAGTGTTCAAGCATTATAGTCCGATTGCCTTGTTCGTTGTGTTGAGCGCCTCCCTCGAAGGACCCAAGAATGGGAAAAAGAGAGCTCATGTTTATCCCGAACACCCCAGCACTCGTGGCATGGGGGCAGAAGCCGACGACTCGCCATCTCTCAAATTTGATAAACGACCGCACAGAAGGTAATATTTTAAATTCAAAAGCGTTGCTTAATGCATATGAACAAGTTTTCAGCGTACAAGATCACAAATGCGAGTTTACTCAAAAATTACATCTTTGGAGCATTCATCCGCTATATGGCGGGCACCGTTCAGGACGCCCTCATAATACACTTCTGGGACACGATGCTCCTTGCCCGGTGGCGGCCCATCCTTCACCAGCTTCTCCGCATCCATCTTGCCCCAGTGCACTTTAGCACGGGCAAGCGCCCTACGGGCACCTTCGATGCAGACGGAGCGCTAGATTACTTCAAGCCATGGACAGGCATCCACCAGCCGCCTCACCAGCCTGAAGTAGCTACCAGGCAGAGCCTCTCCAGGCCAAAGCCGAACTATGAGGCCCTTTATGGCCTGTTCGGCCACCTTGTGGAGCTCGACCATTTGCTTCAGCTGGTCGCTCAAAGGCACCAGGTGTCCGGCCTCAGCATACTGAGACTAGAACACCTTCTCCGTCAAGCTCCCCTCTTCGGCTCGGTAGTAGGCGGCGGCATCAGACGCACTGTGGGGCAAATCTGCGAATGCTCCTGGAGAGCTCCGGACTCGGGTAAGTAACAAGTAATTCACTTTCACGTGCTTGCTTTGCATAATGAATGCCTTACCCGCCGCTATCTTCTTCATCGCTTCAATTTCTTGGAGGGCTTTCTGGGCTTCGGCCTTGGCAGACTTCGCACTTTCGAGGGCTGCCGCAAGCTCGGACGCTTGCGTCTTTGAGTCAAGCTCCAAACTCTCGTGTTTTTTCATGAGAGCCTGGAGCTCTTTCTGCACCTCCTCCAACCGCGCCTCATGCTTCCCTCTCTCTGTGTGCTCCGCGGCCACTCTGTTTTCGGCCTCGGACAGCGCTTTCTTAAGGGTTGCCACCTCGGTCGTGGCCCCTATAATAGCACATTGATCCTGTCATTTTTTGCAACCACATCTTCTCTATATACTTGTGCAAGGTATTACTTACCTTCCTTCTCCTCGAGTTGCCTCTTGGCATGGCCGAGCTCATTCTCGGACCGCGCGAGGTTTTGCTTCAGTGTATCCACCTCCGCAGTCAGTGCGGCGGAGGCCAGCAGCGAAGCCTGCATACGCATATTGACTTGATTATGTTAGACTCCTGCGAATGTTATTAGATCCTCTATTCGGCTTTTCTTTTCGAACGCCGAACAGAGCATCAGGGGCTACTGTCTATGCGGTAATATTTTTACATATTCTTTACTTACCTCAAAGCCTGTTAGAAGGCTGGCACATGCTTCAGTCAGTCCGCTCTTGGCGGACTGAACCTTCTGGATCACCGCAATCATAATAGTGTGGCGCTCCTCGTCAATGGAGGCGCCGTTAAGCACCTCCAGCAGATTGTCCGGTGCCTCCGGTTGGACGAAGGTCACCGGCTCGGTAGGCTTGCTCCCCTTGGAAGGAAGCTGCCTACCGGAGTCCGGAACCGTTGAAGGTTCCGACGCGGTGTCCGGCTCAAGGCCGGACTTGGAGCCGTTGGGGGTTCTATCCCCTTTACGCCTGGAGTCCGGGAGGTCGCCTTGCGGCGCCTCCAGGACCACCACCTCCTGGCTTGGAACCTGTTGGGACGCCACCTCGGCGTCGTCCGTAGGATGGGGGGAGGTAGCCATCGGAAGCGAATTCACATCCGACGAATCCAGGGAACCGCTCGACGACACGTCGAGCCGGTCTTTGGGTGGACTGCATAAACATGTTCGACGTAAGGAAAAGCTGTGCAATGGGGGAATACTATGAATCACTCTGGTATCCGGATACTTACGATCTCGCCAGGGGCTTGGCCCTGTGCGGCCACTCCTCTTCGCCGTCGTCGGCGTTGGTGGAGTAGTCCGGAGGAGGGGTCTTCCCCTTCTTGGACCCTTCGGCCTCCCCAGTTGGGGCGGCCTTCCTTTTCTTCCTTCCCCCCGCTGGAGGGGGAGAGGTCTCTTCTTCCTCCTCCTCGTCTTCACAGGAGGAGTGCTTCTTGGAGTCGTCGGATGATGAATCCGACACCTCCAGGCACCAGGCACTCTTTCGAGTCCCCGTGGCCTTCTTCTTGGCCTTCTTCTCCGGCACCACATAGGGTGCCGGAACCAGCAGCTTCGCCAAGCGAGCGTCCGCTGGGCCTTCGGGCAAAGGAGCCGGACAGTTGATCTGTCCGAACGTCTCCTGCCAATCCTGTCAAAGGTAAGGGAGCTTAGATCCTGCATGGAGTCAAACTATGAAAAACTAATACCCTGTAAAAGGTAAAAATAGCTTACCGCACTAGCGTGACGTTGCGAGCTGAATCCGCGATCCTCGGTAGCGGATGCGGGGGCCTCGGCGCCCTTGAAAGGCACCTGATGGGGTTATGTACCTAGGGTAGGGTCATGGACCTGATCCAAGTACCTTACCCAAGGACGCCCTTAGAAGAAGTCACCTTCCAGTCGACCAACGAGGGACACACTCGACTGACTTGAAGGACTCAACCACGAAGACCACTCGACTACCAGAAGGTCAAGAGGCACTCTGCACTGCAACGGCTTGTAATCAAGTAGACTTTATGATAGTAAAGGCACTTTATGTGGGGCGTTACCAGTAACGCCCCAGACTTAACTCACCTTAAACCCTCTCCTACGTGGGCTGGATGGGGTCCTGGCGCACTCTATATAAGCCACCCCCCTCCACAGGCAGAAGGGTTCGGCACCTTGTAACTCATATACTCATAATCCACTCGACCGCCTCCGGGCTCCGAGACGTAGGGCTATTACTTCTTCCGAGAAGGGCCTGAACTCGTACATCCCTTGTGTTTACAACCTCTCCATAGCTAGGACCTTGCCTCTCCATACCTACCCCCACTCTACTGTCAGGCTTAGAACCACGACAGTTGGCGCCCACCGTGGGGCAGGTGTTTTAGCGATTTTGTGGAGAAGTTGCGATTCTTCCGAGTACTTTCATCATGGTGTCTGCTGGAGTTTTGGTCGAGGGTCAAGAGATCCGTCTCGGCACTCTCACCTTCATCGCCGACGACTCCGCATGGCTCCAGGAGGCTCCACTCGACGTAGATGCGCTCCCCGTCCGCGGTGCGACGCATTTTCGCGCATGTGTCCGCGGCGTTCTGCTGCGGCAACCGTCGACCCAGTATCGGTCGGCCCCTCCATCATCCACCCTCCCGGTTTCCCGCCGGCGCAAGCGCTCGGGTCGGTCGAGGCTTCAGCGATGGGTGAGGCACGCGGTGGCTCGCCAATCGGCCACCACCCAAGTTGCGGCAATCGAGCCCGACGAACCTCTCTACGGCTTGTTCGATCTGTCGACTGGCTCCATAGAGACTGCATCCGAGTGCGGTAGCAGTGATCCAGCGGCGGAAATCTTGATGGTCGACGGGCCCCACAGTCCCCCTGGCTTCGCCCGTGGTGGTGGAGCAGGTGACGGCGGCGACCCTACACGAGGCTACGAAGAGTACCAGCCCGAGCCACTCGACTCTCTGCAAAGAGAGGAACTTCGCCGCAGGAACGAGGATCCCCTGCGTATTCCCATCGCAGGAGAAACCCCCGAGGCTCGTGCCTTGGAGGAGGCGCGTCTGGCCAATTTGGCCGAGCGCACTCGACTGGAGAACCTTCAGCGAGCTCTCGACGAGCGCGCGCGGCAACGAGTTCCCGACAACAGTCGACGTCAACTCTTCCCGCCGACTCAGGTATATCGAACCCCAATTCAGAATTTAGCAGCTGCGACCCGTATAGCAGAGTCCATCCAGCCTTCGCAGTCGGAAGCTGGCAGAGGTTTGCTGTAGATCAGGGATCTGCTCCGGGCAGCAGGAGATCAGAATTCAGCCGTGTCTCAGTCGCGCAACAGAATTCACAGTCGATCCGTCACTGTGAATACGGTTCAGTCGGCTCATAGCCCCAGATCGCCTCCGCGGCGTGAAGGGCGCGAGAATCGACGAGATCAATATAGCGACAGACTCGACCGAGATGATAGGCGTCGAGTGCCCTATTCCCCTCCGAGGGGTGGGTCTTACGCTCCTCGGCAGCCAGATGATAGGTGTCAGTACAGTACAGGGCGTAGGGTTCCAGTCGACCCAGAGAACCAGGCTTCGACGCGCGATCCATTATCGTGCAAGGGTTGGTTGACCGGAACAGAGCCCATCGAGGTGGACTCGACAGAGATGTACCCACAAGCAGTCAAGTGCATGTTTCTGGTCCTGAATGTTTCAGCAGAGCTATCAGAGCCGCAGTTATCCCTCCCAATTTCAGGTTGGCAATAGGAGTCAGCAAGTTCACTGGTGAGTCTAAGCCTGAAACTTGGCTTGAAGACTACCGAGTGGCAGTTCAGATTGGTGGTGGGAACGACGAGGTGGCCATGAAGCATTTGCCCCTCATGTTGGAAGGTTCTGCCAGGGCATGGTTGACTCAGTTACCTCCTAGCAGCATTTACACTTGGGAAGACCTGTCCCGAGTGTTCGTCAGGACGTTTGAAGGAACTTGCAAACGACCAGCTGGTTTGACAGAGTTGCAAGTCTGCGTGCAGAAAACTAACGAGACTCTTAGAGAGTATATTCAGAGGTGGATCACTTTGCACCACACTGTAGAGAATGTGTCCGATCATCAGGCAGTCTGCGCCTTCAAAGACGGCGTCAAGAACAGAGAACTGAGTTTGAAGTTTGGTCGAACCGGTGACATGACCTTGAGTCGGATGATGGAGATTGCTACCAAGTACGCCAACGGCGAAGAAGAAGACCGACTCCGAAGCGGCAAGCACAAGCCGAGTCAGTCGAAAAAAGGAAACACCAGTCGGAAACAGAAGCGGAAGGCTGAACCGGCAGCTCCTGGAGAGGCTCTGGCCGTGACTCAAGGAAAGTTTAAGGGGAAACCAAAAGGATCCTGGAACCCCAAGAAGGTAAAGGATAAAGAAGGGAACGACGTGATGGATATGCCATGTCACATTCACACGAAGAAAGACGAAGAGGGGAATATCATTTACCCGAAGCACACCACTCGCCAATGTCGACTCCTGATCCAGCAGTTTCAGGGGAAACAGTCTAAGGACAAGGAGAAGGAGTCGGACAAGGCCGAAGACAAGGAGGACAGTGAGGGAGGATATCCGCATATCAACTCCACTCTGATGATCTTTGCAGATGTGGAAAGCAGAAGTCGACTGAAAGTGATTAACCGAGAGGTGAACATGGTTGCCCCCGCAAAAGCAAATTATCTGAAGTGGTCTCAAACACCCATCACATTCGACCAATCTGATCACCCGACTCATATTGCCACCCCTGGGAGGCAAGCTTTGGTGGTCGATCCAGTTGTCGAAGGCACTCGACTGACAAAGGTGCTGATGGATGGTGGAAGTGGGCTGAACTTATTGTATACAGACACATTGAAAGGTATGGGCATTCCGATGTCCCGACTGAGCACTAGTAACATGAGCTTTCATGGAGTTATACCAGGGAAGAAGGCCGAGTCACTCGGCCAGATAGCTTTGGACGTGGTGTTTGGTGATTCGAAGCATTTTCGCAAAGAAAAGTTGACGTTTGAGGTCGTGGATTTTCAGAGTGCATATCATGCCATTTTGGGGAGCCAGCTTACGCACGGTTCATGGCTCGACCATGCTATGTGTACCTCAAATTGAAGATGCCCAGCCCCAAAGGAGTGATCACTGTCACCGGTGATCGAAAAAGGCAGAAGAGTGCTTTCAGAAGGGCTCCAAGATCGCCGATTCCCAGGTGACAGCGGTCGAGTTCGAAGAATACAAGCAAAACACAGATCCGAGTGACTTGCTGCGATCCAAGAAGCCCGCCACAGAGTCTGCATTCCAGTCGTCCGGTGAGACAAAGCCTGTTCACATTCACCCGACCGACCCCGAAGCAGCTCCGACCCGCATCTCCACAACACTCGACCCAAAATAGGAAGAAGCGCTCATCCAGTTCCTCCGTGAGAACTGGGACATTTTTGCATGGAAGCCCGCTGACATGCCAGGTGTTCCCAGGGGACTGGCTGAGCATCGCCTAAGAGTCGACTCATCTGCCAAACCAGTCAAAGAGCATCTTCGGCGGTCCGCCGTCCAGAAGAGAAAAGCCATTGGTGAAGAAGTGGCTCGACTGTTGGCGGCAGGATTTATCCGAGAGATATACCACTCCGAGTGGCTCGCTAATGTCGTCATGGTTCCTAAGAAGGACAAGTCGCTCCGAATGTGCATTGATTTCAAGCACATCAACCGGGCCTGCCCGAAAGATCATTTTCCTCTCCCTCGCATAGATCAAATTGTTGACTCGACCGCGGGATGTGAGAGGCTATCTTTTTTAGATGCCTACTCCGGGTACCACCAGATCCGTCTGTACGGACCCGACGAGGTAAAAACAGCTTTCATCACTCCATTCGGGTGCTTCTGCTATATCACCATGCCATTCGGCCTCAAGAATGCCGGAGCCACATTCATGCGAATGATTCAAAAGTGTCTACTCACTCAAATCAGTCGGAATGTGGAAGCTTATATGGATGATATTGTTGTCAAGTCACGAAAAGGTTCCGACCTGCTCGCTGACCTCGCCGAAACATTTGCCAACCTCAGAAGGTATGATATCAAGCTCAATCCATCGAAGTGCACATTTGGAGTTCCTGGTGGCAAGTTACTCGGTTTTCTCGTTTCCGAACGGGGAATCGACGCTAACCCAGAGAAGATTGGCACTATTCTCCGAATGAAACGCCCTGTGCGAGTGCACGATGTCCAGAAGCTTACTGGATGCTTGGCCGCATTAAGTCGATTCATCTCACGGCTCGATGAAAAGGCATTGCCTCTTTACCGACTGATGAAGAAGACAGACAAGTTCGAGTGGACTCCAGAAGCTGATGCAGCGTTTGCCGAGCTAAAAGCTCTGCTCTCCACCCAGCCGGTGCTTGCTGCTCCAATCAGCAAAGAGCCTCTGTTGCTCTATATCGCAGCCACAGGACAAGTCGTCAGTACTGTGCTAACGGTCGAGCGAGAAGAAGACGGAAAAGCCCTCAAAGTTCAGCGCCCAGTGTATTATTTGTCTGAAGTCTTGACTCCATCCAAGCAGAGATATCCTCATTATCAGAAGCTTGTATATGGAATATACATGACCACAAAGAAGGTTGCTCATTATTTCTCTGATCATTCCATCACAGTCGTCAGCGACGCTCCACTATCAGAGATTTTGCACAACAGGGATACAACTGGTCGAGTGGCCAAATGGGCGATTGAACTTCTTCCCCTTGATATCAAGTTTGAAGCAAAGAAAGCCATTAAGTCCCAGGCAATAGCAGACTTCCTCGCTGAGTGGATTGAACAACAGCAGCCGACTGAAGTTCACTCGGAGCATTGGACCATGTTCTTTGATGGCTCTAAGATGTTGAATGGTTCCGGTGCTGGGGTTGTCCTGGTTTTCCCCAGAGGAGATAAGCTCAGATATGTGCTCCAGATTCACTTCGATTCCTCCAACAATGAGGCAGAATATGAGGCCCTCTTATATGGGTTGCGCATGGTCATTTCACTCGGCGTCCGTCGCCTGATGGTCTATGGCGACTCGGATTTAGTGGTCAATCAGGTGATGAAAGAGTGGGACGTGAGAAGCCCAGCCATGACTGGATACTGCAGTGCAGTGAGGAAGCTGGAAAAGAAGTTCGAGGGGTTGGAGCTCCATCATATACCCCGACTGAAAAATCAAGCAGCTGATGATCTAGCAAAGATAGGTTCCAAGAGAGAAGCCATTCCGAGTGGTGTGTTCTTGGAGCATATACACACTCCGTCAGTCAAAGAAGATCCTTTCACCGAAGAAACTCCACAGCCCAAGAGTGCCACAGATCCGACTGAAGTTGAAGTCCCAGCGGTGGTCGACTTGATCGTGGAGGTTTTGGTGGTCATTCCCGACTGGACGATTCCGTATGTCGCATATATCCTGAGAAAAGAGCTTCCGGAGGATGAAGAAGAGGCTCGACAGATCGTCCGTCGATCTAAGGCCTTTACCGTAATCAAAGGACAATTATATAGAGAAAGCGTGACTGGAGTTGGTCAGAAGTGCATAACACCAGAAGAAGGTCGACTCATCCTCAATGATATTCACCCGGGAACCTGTGGTCATCATGCGTCCTCTCGGACCATCGTGGCCAAAGCATACCGAGCCGGTTTTTACTGGCCAAAGGCGAATGAGATGGCAAAAGAGATAGTGGATAAGTGCGAGGGATGTTAATTCTACTCGAATATGTCGCACAAGCCTGCTTCGGCTCTGAAGACCATCCCACTCGTCTGGCCTTTCGCGGTATGGGGATTGGACATGGTCGGTCCTTTGAGAACAGGACGAAGTGGCTTCACGCATGTACTGGTGGCAGTTGACAAGTTCACCAAGTGGATCGAGGCTAAACCAATCAAGAGCCTTGACACCGGTACTGCTGTTAGCTTCATCAGGGAACTAATATTCAGATATGGAGTCCCACACAGCATCATTACGGATAATGGGTCGAACTTTGACTCAGAGGAATTCAGAGCTTTCTGCAACTCCCAGGGCACACGGGTCGATTACGCTTCAGTCGCCCATCCGCAGTCGAATGGACAAGCAGAGCGAGCTAATGGACTGATTCTTAAGGGATTGAAGCCTCGACTGATGCGTGATCTCAAACACGCGGCTGGAGCTTGGGTCGACGAACTTCCCTCAGTACTCTGGGGACTGCGGACCAGACCTAATCGGTCGACCGGAAGAACTCCATTCTTCTTGGTCTACGGAGCTGAAGCAGTCTTGCCGAGTGATCTTCTCCACAATGCTCCTCGAGTTGAAATCTACAACGAAGCAGAGGCTGAACAAGCGCGGCAAGACGCAGTCGACCTTTTAGAGGAAGAAAGGGAGATGGCTCTGATCCGCTCGACCATCTATCAACAAGATTTGCGTCGTTTCCACGCCAGAAATGTGAAAGGTCGAGCCTTCCAGGAAGGGGATTTAGTTCTCCGAGTGGATCAGCACAAACCACACAAGCTTGCTCCTTCTTGGGAAGGCCCCTTCATCGTCACCAAGGTTCTCCACAACGGGGTGTACCGTCTTTACAACGTCGAGCATAATATCGACGAGCCCCGAGCTTGGAACGCGGAGCTACTCCGCCCATTTTACACTTAAGTTTTATCACTCGGATGAGTTGCAATAAAGTACTTCTGTAGTTCATGGACCTCAAAATAATAGTGTCATAGTTCCTCCATAATATCTGTCACTTTTTATTTTTGTCCAATAAAATTCCCCTCAGTGGGTGACTTAGCTGCGAATCCGTTTCGCCTAAGTTTGTAAAAATCCTACCGAGTGGTGAGCCAGACTCTCACTCGGAGGCTTAGCTGCGAATCCGTTTCGCCTAAGTTATCAAAATCCTACTGAGTGGTAAGCCAGCCTTCCACTCGGAGGCTTAGCTGCAGCCCTGTGCTCGCCTAAGTTATCAAAATCCTACCGAGTGAAGAGCAACCCTCTCACTCGGGGGCTTAGCTGCAGTCCAAGCACTCGCCTAAGTTATCAAAATCCTACCGAGTGTAGAGCAACCCTCTCACTCGGGGGCTTAGCTGCAGTCGAAGCACTCGCCTAAGTTATAAAAATCCTACCGAGTGAAGAGCAACCCTCTCACTCGG
>NC_041388.1:253062935-253115991 GCF_002162155.2 Triticum dicoccoides
TACCGAGTGAGGAGCAACCCTCTCACTCGGGGGCTTAGCTGCAGCCCTGTGCTCGCCTAAGTTACGAAAATCCTACCGAGTGAAGAGCAACCCTCTCACTCGGAGGCTTAGCTGCAGTCCAAGCACTCGCCTAAGTTATAAAAATCCTACCGAGTGAGGAGCAACCCTCTCACTCGGGGACTTAGCTGCAGCCCTGCGCTCGCCTAAGTTACGAAAATCCTACCGAGTGAAGAGCAACCCTCTCACTCGGGGGCTTAGCTGCAGTCCAAGCACTCGCCTAAGTTATAAAAATCCTACCGAGTGGAGAGCGACCCTCCCACTCGGAGGCTTAGCTGCAGCCCAGTGCTCGCCTAAGTAGGACTGAAGAATAAGTCGATTGCAATAAAGGCGCCTTGCTTTGAACCTGCAAAAGACATTTCGAGCCAAAAGCAATCGTATTCAAGCACCAAATTCAAGTTTGAATCGATATCTAAAGGAACCGAGAGTGCTCAGGCGTTAAGCCTGTTAAGGTTTATCGGTTACAATTCCACTCGGCATACCGAGGCAAATTTAAAGCGTCGAGCCAGAAGAAGTTTTTTACCCCTCCTGTGGAGGGCTGGAAGGTGCAACGAATTCATCAAGGTCGATCCCGTCGGCGATCCGAGTGGCAGCTGCAAGGAAAGTTTCCATAAAGGACCTGAAGTCGTGTTTCTTGGTGTTGGCCACCCGAAGAGCCGCCAGCTTCTCTTCTCGTGCATCCTTACAGTGGACTCGGGCAAGACACAGAGCAACATCTGCACCACACCGAGCCGAGGACTTCTTCCATTCCTGCACTCGACCAGGGATCGTGTTCAACCGGGCCATCAGCGACTCAAGATCATTCTGAAGTGTCTCTTCAGGCCAGAGCGTCGAGTCGATGCGAGATGTGGCAGCCTTCAGTCTTGCGAGATAGTCCACGACAGCTGCAACACGGGATTCCAGTTGGAAAACATCCATGGCAACTTCATCGTTCACCGGAGAATTGACGGGGTCGAGGTTTGGCTCCAGCCGGCTAGTTTCTTCTTCAAAGTTTTGACAAAATTCTGCAAGGGTGATCACTAAGTCAAGGGGATGGTCGAATGGAAAAATCACAATTGGAAACGTCTGCCAAGCATAGAGGTTTACCTTCAAGCATAAGAAACAGCTTCTTGGCAAGTCCACTCAGGAAGGCCTCCAGATCAGTTTTCTTCCCAGTCAATTTGGTGACTTGGTCGGTCAGGGCAGCTTTATCAGTTTTCAGTCGACTGACCTCCTTGTTGGCAATCCCAAGAGCAGCTTTCAGATTGGTATTGTCTTGTTCGAGCTTGGTGACTGAAGCTAACTTCTCGTCAGCAAGCTTGATCTTCTCAGCTAGTTCAAGGTCTTTCTTCTGTTGGGCCTCCCTTACCTTACCTGCAAGTTACAGCAAGATCAGATTTTGAAACAAGCAAGGGGAAAAGCAGTCGTCAGGGTCTCACCAAACATACCTTCGGTCTCCTCCTTTGCCTTTGTCAGCTTCTCCTGAACCAGCTTCAAGCTCAGCTCGACTTGAGTATGCTTGTGTTCCAGCTCTGAGTAGCGAGCCACAAGATCACAAGAGTTCTGCGAAGAACCAATCGACTAAATGTCAAATATAATTCACTTCCGAGTGAAAAAGGGAAAAACTCACGTTTCTAAGACTACAGCCGAATACAAGCATTCGACCGTAGTCTCGGGGACTACACCCAGTGGGTGCACTCAGCGTGCCCCCACTAATCCTGTTGAAGACAAAGTCGACCAGTCGACCTCAAAAAAAAAAACTGCGAGATGCATTCTCTAAGACTGTGATCAACTGCAAGCAGTCGACCACAGTCTCGGGGACTACACCCAGTGGGTGCACTCAGCGTGCCCCCACCGGTTTGTGAAATCCAGTCGACATAGTCGACTGACAGAAAAATTGACGTCATAAAGCCTAAGGCCGACTGCCAGCAGTCGACCCTAACCTTGGAGACTACACCCAGTGGGTGCACTCAGCGTGCCCCCACTAATCCTATTAAAGACAGAGTCGACCAGTCGACCGGTCAAATGACAGAAAGACTGAAATTATAAAGCCTAAGGCCGACTGCCA
Organism: Triticum dicoccoides; assembly: GCF_002162155.2. Classification (NCBI taxonomy): domain Eukaryota; kingdom Viridiplantae; phylum Streptophyta; class Magnoliopsida; order Poales; family Poaceae; genus Triticum; species Triticum dicoccoides. The sequence goes on from NC_041388.1 coordinate 253,065,040, forward strand.
GCAGTCGACCTTAGCCTTGGGGACTTCACCCAGCGGGTGCACTCAGCGTGCCCCCGCTAATACGGAGCTCAATCGACAACACCCAGTGGGTGACTACTATAAATTCCGGAAAGGAAAAGTTTTTGGCAGCATATCCAACAGAACAAACGGTGGCCGACTGACCTGAACATTGCTTTGGAGGGCAGAACTGGCGTCATAAGCTGCCTGGCTCGCGTCTCGGATGGTCTTCAGCTGCTCCATCATGAGTCCCGCCTGGCGTATCGCCTCCTTTGCTGCGCCAGCTTGGTCCTCTGGGACGTGGTGCGTCGTGAAGAGGGAGGGCTGCTGAGCACTCGTCAGTGGATTTGCGAAGGACACCGTGTGTCGAGTGGTGTTCTCTTCCTCCATAGTCAGAACCTCAGGCGCCGTCACATCCTGAGGCACCTTACTGGCGGACACTTTCCGACTCCTCCTGCGCTTCAGCGGCTCTTCATCCTCATCATCATCAGGAAGATTGATAACAGTATTGGGTGGAGCTGCGGAGAAGAATCAGGATCAGAGATCGCGAGTTAGTCGATTAAGAACGGCGTTAAGAATACAGTACCTGGGTTCGAAGTTGCTGCGTCCTCCATCTCGTGGTCATCAGCCCGGACCGAGGTTTCAGAAGTAGCAGCACTGCAACTCCAAAGGATCAGTCGACTAACTTCAGCGTCGACCAGAGACAAAGTTCACACAAAATGAGAAGATTCAAACAACACGATTACCCTGATATGGTAGGGATGGACACCTTCATCTTCGGCAGGAGCTTGATCGGCTTCGACGAGGCCGCCCTGGGCTGCTTCGGCGCCTTTTCAGTCGACACCGGAGAGATGGTCCGGGGGCGCTTGGTCGACTGAGTAGTGGTCGCAACCCCCTTACCACATTCGGTTGAAGGGTCGTGGATAAGCTTCGACTGCCGTTCCGAGTGCGGTGGTACGACCTCCTCCTCCTCTTCCTCCTCGTCTTCAACGTCATCATCATCACCGTCGTCATCATCATCGTCGTTGTCATCCCCTGCAATGTCCGAGTCCCACTCCTCCTCTTCCTGGCTCTCACCCCCGCTCGCCTCACCCTCCTCAGTCGGAGTTTGTGCCCCATTGGGCATCGAGTATAGCTCGGTGAGAGCCTAGCAGATATCAAGACAAGGATCAGTCGACCAGTCGGCAGGATAAACAGAAATGAATGCGACAAGAACGCAGTGGAGGGCAGAGCAAATGTACCTTGTTTGGATCGCTGTTGTGGTCGAGTGGAGGAATCCTTCTGGCTCCGCGTGGGTTGTCTTTGTTTCCGGTAACGGCTACCATCCATCTTTCCAGAGTGACATCGTCGACTGCTTCTGGATGGACTCGAGTCTCGTCTTCGGTCCCACAGTACAACCACATGCAGTGGCTCCGGAACTGAAGAGGCTGGATACGACGCCTGAGGAAGACCTCCAAGAGGTCCATGCCCGTCACTCCCTCCCGAACCAACTGCACCACGCGCTCCATCAACATCTTCACATCAGCTTTCTCCTCCGGAATCAACTTCAGAGAGGAGGGCTTGTTCACTCGGTCCATGGTAAACTGTGGGAGTCCACTCGACTGCCCCGGCGTCGACTGTTCCCGGCAGTAGAACCAGGTCGACTGCCAGCCTCTGACCGACTCGGGAAAGGTCATGGGCGGGAAGGTGCTCTTATTCCTCACCTGGATCCCCAGACCCCCACACATTTGGACGACTCGGGTTCTCTCATCACCTGGGCTCGCCTTCTTCACGGTCTGAGAGCGACACGTGAATATATGTTTGAACAAACCCCAGTGCGGTCGACAGCCCAAGAAACCCTCACACATGGACACGAACGCAGCAAGATAGGCAATGGAGTTTGGGGTAAAGTGGTGGAGCTGCGCTCCGAAGAAATTCAAGAAGCCACGAAAGAAAACACTCGGCGGCAAGGAAAACCCACGATCAACATGGGTGGCCAAAAGCACACACTCACCCTCTTCTGGCTGAGGCTGCCACTCCTTCCCCGGAAGCCTCGCAGCTCCGTGAGGGATCAAGCCCTCGTTGGCCATGTCGAGGAGGTCATTCTCTGTGATGGTCGACTGGATCCAGTCTCCTTGGACCCAGCCTTTCGGCAGGCGGGATCTGGACGAGGACCCTCCGCGGCTGGTGGATCTCCCCTTCGCCTTCTCCGATGCCGACGCCTTCTTTGCACGCTCCAGCGCCGCCGTCTTCTCCTTGGCCATGGTCGCCGGCGAGATGCGCGAAGGGAAGTGGTGCGGGGGCGAGAGCGAGCACGCTGGGCGGGGAAGAAGGAAGCAGAGAGAGGGAGAGAATGCTGAGGCGCAGCACAGAAATCCTCGCCGGGCACATTTATAAGGTCCCTTCCGAGTGGATGACAGGTGGGCCCGTCGATCTAATCATATCTGGGAGCAGTTATGCAAACGGGATACGTGGCGAAAAAGGCGGCGCGGAGATCGAGGCGTCTATGCCCCGTCCCATCCGAACTCCGCGGTCCGCCCCGCTTCGCGCGCGTCCCCAAATTTCGCATCCCGCGGAATCCGCGAACAGCAAATCAGTCTGTCAGACGCGGTGTTTCCAGCGATCCGTCGCTCGGAGATCGTCGAAGTCCGAAAGATCACTCGACGCAAAAATAGAATGGATCGAGTCGACTGAAGGCAAGTTGCTCCCTGTCGGCGAAGAGATTCTTTGGTCCAGGACAACGCACGACCAGAACGCAAAGGTTAATCGGAAACAACATCAACTCCTTCCTCACTCGAAGCCTCAATCCATTCGGGGGCTAATGATGGGGTTATGTACCTAGGGTAGGGTCATGGACCTGATCCAAGTACCTTACCCAAGGACGCCCTTAGAAGAAGTCACCTTCCAGTCGACCAACGAGGGACACACTCGACTGACTTGAAGGACTCGACCACGAAGACCAACTCGACCACCAGAAGGTCAAGAGGCACTCTGCACTGCAACGGCCTGTAATCAAGTAGACTTTATGATAGTAAAGGCACTTTATGTGGGGCGTTACCAGTAACGCCCCAGACTTAACTCACCTTAAACCCTCTCCTACGTGGGCTGGATGGGGTCCTGGCGCACTCTATATAAGCCACCCCCCTCCACAGGCAGAAGGGTTCGGCACCTTGTAACTCATATACTCATAATCCACTCGACCGCCTCCGGGCTCCGAGACGTAGGGCTATTACTTCTTCCGAGAAGGGCCTGAACTCGTACATCCCTTGTGTTTACAACCTCTCCATAGCTAGGACCTTGCCTCTCCATACCTACCCCCACTCTACTGTCAGGCTTAGAACCATGACAGCACCTTCTAGGCATCTTCGTATGTCGTGTCGAAGAGCCTGCTCAGAGTTCGGTGCTGCGCCGGGTCGAACTCCCACATGTTGAAAGCCCGTTGTTGACACGGGAGGATCCGGCGGATGAGCATAACCTAGACTACGTTGACAAGTTTGAGCTTCTTGTCCACCAGGGTTTGGACGCATGTTTGGAGTCCGGTCAGCTCTCCTTTTTTACCCCACGACAGGCCCGTCTCTTTCCAGGAGGTGAGCCACGTAGGGGGTCCGGATCAGAACTCAGGGGCTGCGAACCATTCAGGGTCACGCGGCTCGGTGATGTAAAACCACCCCGATTGCCACCCCTTTAGGGACTTCACGAAGAGCCCTCGAGCCATAGGACTTTGGGAATCTTGCCCACCATGGCGCCTCTGCACTCCTCCTGAGTGCCGCGCACCACCTTCGACTTGACATTGAAAGTCTTGAGCCATGGGCCGAAATGGGAGCGGATGCAGAGGAAAGCCTCGCACACGACAATAAACACTAAGATGTTGAGGACAAAGTTCGGGGCCAGATCATGGAAATCCAGGCCATAGTAGAACATGAGCCCCCGGACAAATGGGTGGAGAGGGAAGCCCAGTTCGCGGAGGAAATGGGGGAGGAGCACCACCCTCTCATGGGGCCTAGGGGTGGGGATGAGTTGCCCCTCTTCGGGAAGCCGGTGCGCAATGTCGTTAGACAAGTATCCGGCCTTCCTCAGTTTTTTGATGTGTCCCTCTGTGACGGAGGAGACCATCCACTTGCCTCCCGCTCCGGACATGGCTGGAGAAGGTTGAGGTGGGGTGTGCGGACTTGGGCGCTGGAGTTCGAGTGTGCGGAAATGGATAGGCAAAGGAGGAAGAAGGCGTGGATGAAAAGGTGGATCCTTATCCCCTTATATGGGCGGATGCGACTATGCGTCCCCACCAGCCTGGTAAAACTCGCTTATCTCCCAAGCGCCATAATCAATGGCGCGGTTGGGTTACCCACGCCCGTATTAATGAGAACCCCGGAATAAGGGGACACGATCTCTGCTTTGACAAGACATGCCATGGAAACCGCCTCGCTAAACGCGCTGAGGTGGGACAGTAAAATGATTCGAATAAAGACTTGGCCGTGGTGTGATGTCACGCTATGGAATACGTTAGCAGATTAGATTTTTGTAAATATTATTCTCTCTATGGCAATATGTGGAAACTTATTTTGCAGAGCCGGACACTACCTTTGTGTTCAAAATCTTCTATGAAGTACTTGGAGGAGGAACCCGCCTTGCAATGCCGAAGACAATCTGCGCGCCGGACTCGTCGTCATTGAAGCCTGGTTCAAGGGCTACTGAGGGAGTCCTGGATTAGGGGGTGTCCGAATATCCGGACTATACCTTCGGCCGGACTCCTGGACTATGAAGATACAAGATTGAAGATTTTGTCCCGTGTCCGGAAGGGACTTTCCTTGGCGTGGAAGGCAAGCTTGGCGATACGGATATGTAGATCTCCTACCATCGTAACCGACTCTGTGTAACCCTAGCCCTCTCCGGTGTCTATATAAAATGGAGGGTTTTAGTTTGTAGGACGAACAACAATCATACCATAGGCTAGCTTCTAGGGTTTAGCCTCCTTGATCTCGTGGTAGATCTACTCTTGTACTACCCATATCATCAATATTAATCAAGCAGGAGTAGGGTTTTACCTCCATCGAGAGGGCCCGAACCTTGGTAAAAACATCGTGTCCCTTGTCTCCTGTTACCATCCGCCTAGACGCACAGTTCGGGACCCCCTACCCGAGATCCGCCGGTTTTGACACCGACGGTATCACACCCTGAGTATGTTGATTTCAATAGTGATGAAGATCACTTGTTAGGTGATGATGAGTTACTTGTTGACAACTTTGGTGATGAATACTATAATGAAACAAATGACAATGATAAGGAGAAGATTGAGTCTCTAACTAAAGAACTAAACACTCTTAAGTTAGCTCATGAAACTATCTTAGGAGATCATCGAGAACTTTTAAGGACTCATGAGAAATTACGTTTTTAGAAGCTCAATCTTGAGCAAGAGCATGAGTTCTTAAAAGCAATCAATGATGATCTTCACAAGAAAAGTTCTTCTTACATTGCCAAGCGTTTACTCTTATCCACTTACATGCCTCAAGTCAAGTCTAGTAACAAGAACAAGAAGGATTCTTCTTCTAGTAGTAACAATAATCATGCTAAATCCAATATTGTCGCTTCTAGTAGTTCTCTTGATTCCACTAATGATTCTCTTAGCCAAGTTACACTTGAGCAAGAAAATAGCTTATTGAAGGGAATTATAGATAAAGGTGTTTACAAGAGCCTTGCCAAGAGTAAGCAATTCGAAGAAATTGTACGCAAGCAAGGAAGGCACCGGAAGAATCAAGGTATTGGTTTTGAACGAAAGTTCAATGCCAATGGAGTTGAGTGGGAAGAAGATCAATACCCCAAGACAAAGTTTGTTCCTCAACAAGAGAAGTATGATCCTACTTCATCCAAAGGGACACAAGCTCAAGATGATCTTCCACCACAAGACCACAAGCAAGAAAGGCAAGGACAAGCTTCAAGAGGAAATTGATGCATTTGAAGAAGCTCCTAAGGCCTTGGTCAAGTGGGTTCCCAAGACTACATCAAGTTCCACTTCATCAAGTACAACTACAACTCCAAGGATTCCCATCAAGATGCTGTGGATCCCGAAGAAGAAGAACTAGAAGAGTTCTTGAGGGTGACTCCGCCAACATACTTCACTCTTATTATTTTGGCAAGAACAAGTGCAATCAACTTCCACATCTTGCACTAGTTCAAGGAGTCACAAACCCTCTTGTTGGTAAGACAAGGGATAAAGTAACCTAAAGCTTTCATAGACATCATCCTGTGTGTGCATCATTCTATGTCTATGGATATCCTTGTTTGTTCCTTGTGGGACTAACCCGTGAAGGTATTGAAAGTGCAACTCACTCCAAAGGATAGCTCCAAATGATCTACATCAATTTAGAGCATCCACATCTTCAACACCTACATGAAGTCATCATCGACAAAAACCAAGGTTAGTTCATCCCTCTTAGGGGGGGGTCTCACATCTAGGGGGGGCTTTACTCTAACAATTGAGTTAAAGCAACTCTAATGGTGTGAAAACAACAATGCTTTATGTAAAAGTGGTAACCCCACTTGTGCTTAAACGATGAGTATGACCTATGATCAAATGTTCTCATTTGACTCCTAAGCCAATATACTCATATATAGATGACCTAGTCATCGCCAATTGCTTGATATATGCTAGAATTGTCTGTGCATGATTTGCCACATATTTCTTTTGCCGTTTTATTGTGTGAGCATGTTGGTTGCATAATTTACTCATTCGAGGACATCCACTTGTTGTTTTGATTGATTGGTTTCCTTTTCTTTTGGCCAAGTGGATGGACAAGAATGCCTAAGAACCTTCTCTAGCTATCTATGCTTTTCTCGTCTCAAACTCTATTCATGCCGCATCACAAAATTTGATCAAGTCAGATTCGAACCACTCTGTGTGAGGAGCACTCAGAGTCCCCAATTCGTCGTAGACTTAAACTTCCAAAACTTCTTTGTGCGTTTCGGTCTGACCGATTCACCCATTTTGGTCATACCGAGATCACTAAGTTGATCTAGGTTTTCAATCTCAGTGCAACCGATTTGAACTTTTCGGTCACACCGAGTTGCAGTAACTGCTTGTAGTTATGCATCTCGGTGCCACCGAGTTGTTCCACTCGGTCACACCGACAGGGTCGGGCTATATATACCCACGGGTCAAATTTTGGAAAACTTTCTGAACCTCCTCGACCCGCGCTTAGCCCGCTCTGCCTCCAGGGTCTCCGGATCATCTTCCTTGTCGCCAGCCGCCTCCTGCCGCTGGTCTCCGCCGCCATCAACGGGAATCAACCCCGCCGTTGCCGCCGTAGCGAGTTCATCGCTGAACTAGGGTATGAACTCGATCACTGTGTTATCCCTATCTGATTCCTAGCACATTGTGTTCTCCATGTATCTTGCCACGATTGAGATCATTCTTATCTAGTCAAAACACTCCATAGTTTAGTCGTGAATTGAGAATTTAGGGTTAGGTTTCCGCCGAAACCATCTCGGACCCACCGAGTTGTGGAACTCGGTACCACCGATTCGGCTTAGGCCATTGCACATGTAATTTTTGGTCTGATCGAGAATTGCAAATCGGTGTGACCGAGTTCAGGACTTTGTGAAACCCTAGCGGTCTCGGTGCCACCGAACTGTGACTCGGTCTGACCGAGTTCACTAGTTTAGGTTCCAACAGCTGCTTCGGTATCACCGAGTTTACAAATCGGTTGATCCGAAATGCTTTTTGTGGAAAACTAAAACTAAGTTTTTGACTCATTCTTTTGCAAAAACCTCTGCATTTTGTGATGCTCATCCACTCTATCTCATCTATATCTATTCACAGGGTCTGCTATCAGTGTTTGCAATATGTCCGATCAGAGTGATGGCCAGAACAGGTCAGAGGAGCAGGTTCACCTGAGTGAGGGCACTAGTCCCTCTAGCAGCTCAGATGATGGTAGCAGGAGCACCCCAAGCAACTTACCCAAAGCTGCCACCAGGGCCAGAAAGAAGAAGACCTCTGAATCTGAGGATGAAGACTATGTGGCAGTTGAGGATGAGGCCACTTACAAGAAGAAAGTGGTTAAGAAGGAATATAGCACTGCTGCTGCCACTAAGCCTGGCATGAAAATCAAAGTGCCTGCAAAGAGAATTCCAATGTCTAAGGCCAGAGCATCAACTCAAGTCCCTTTGGAATCTGAACCCAAAGAGGCTGCTGCAGAAGGGAAGAAGAGGAAGGAGAGGGTCAAAAATACCACTGCTAGAGTGCTTGGGAGATCCTCAATCATGAGAGATTCTGAAGAGGAAGAGGAAGAAGATGCTGCACCAGGACCCAAAGCTCAGAAGCTTATGGGTGATGCCATCACGGCAGGGGCTGTTCCATCTAAGCCTAAGACTGCTCCAAAGGCTGCTGCTCTAGCTCCAAAGCCAAAACCGAAGAGGAGTACCAAGAACATCCTTGCCGAGGAAAAGAACAAGGCCCTAGTGCCTGAAGCTGAAATGGAAGAAGTAGATGATGAGTCACATGTCTTGAGGAAGCTAAAGCCAAAATTCCCAGATCACAATGATGCTCATCCAGTTGCTAAGAACATGAAGATCAGGAAGGACTCAGGTCTGAGGCTATGGAGAGAGTCAGATCCATATGCCACCAGGAGGAGGACTGTTTTGGACTACAGGTTCCATACAAAGGAACAACATGACTTCTATGAGACAGTGTTGCTTGACAAGAAGCCCATAGTGTGTGACATGAGATGGGTCGACTGGGACTACATCAAGGAGAATGAGGATCACTATCCAGGTGTACATGACAGTTTCAAGGCTTGTGGAGTCGATGAGTTTGTGGCTCAGAAGCTCACAAAATGGAATGATGAGCTCATCATGCAGTTCTACTCCACAGCTCATTTCTACCCAGATGGAAGGATTGTCTGGATGTCTGAAGGTACGAGGTACCAGTCCACGGTTGCTGAATGGGCGAAGTTGATCAGTGCCCCAAAAGGGAGTGAAGATGACTTGGATGTCTATGCCAACAAGAAGAAGGATCACAACACCATGGCACACATGTACAAGGAGATCCCAGATGCTGCTCTTGATACACATAAGTTTGGATCTGTACATTACCTTCTGTCAGGCTTGCCAACCATCAACTGGATCCTCAGGCACACTCTCTTGCCAAAGTCAGGTGATCACAAGATGATCAGAGGCCATGCAATTAACTTGCTTCACATCTTTGATGTCCCACAGAAGTTCAAAGTCATGAGCCTAATAGTTGAAACTATCAAGAGGACAGCTGTAGACCAGAAGAGGAGTTGTGGGTATGCCCCACAGATCCAGGAGCTGATCAACTCCAAGATGGGCACTGGTAAATATCTGCTGGACAAGGAGCACATGCCTATCTATCCAGACTTCGAGGACAACACTATGGTTATGAATGAGGATGAACCATCTTCTGTGCACGCACAAGCCAAGAAGGAGAAGGCAAAAGCTAAAAAGGCTGCAAGGATGCCAACTACTGAAGAAGCATCTCAGTATCTCCTGAAGAGCAAGAAAGATCAGCTTGGCTACCTGATTGCATCCACTCTGAGGATTGAGAAGGGACTGGCCACCCTGACTCAAAACCAGGAGAGCTTGGAAAGAATCGTGGAGCAAAAGTTCTATGACTTGGATGTGAAGGTAAGTGAGATCTAGTCTGTTGTGGAGCAACTTCAAGATGATATGCAGGAGAGGAAGGGCAAGACAACGACTGATGCATTTGCCAGAGTGCCTAGAGCTCAGAGGTCTGCTCCAGTGCCTGTTCCAGACACCAGAGCCACGTCATCTGCACCAGCTACAGCTTCAGTGCCACCAGCTCCAGCACCTACTCCATCAGCTCCATCTACTTTGACTGAAGCCATCGTTCTTGGAGTTATCCGGACACCACCACCTGAAGACCAAGCTTGAGAGACGATTTAGTGCTATGCATTTTCTAGGAACTTTTTGGTAACTTGTTGCCAAAGGGAGAGAAAAATGTATAGATCATAGCCTTTGAGAGAGAGTGTTGCTTTTTATTCTCTCTTGCTTTGGTGGTTGAACTTTATTTGCTTTGCTTGTTTGAGATACTTTCTGTCTGCGTGATACTTGGATGATCATGTGTTTGATCATATGCTACATTAATGCTTGTTGCATGACATTATCTTTTTATCCCTATATAATCATTCACTTTGCTTGGTGATGAGTGCATGCATTTAATTATTATCATTTTGAGCGCTCCACCAAGATGTATGTGACATGGAAGAGTAACCCATGAGCCTAACTCTTTGTGCATTTGCAGTCCAAAGCAAACCATAAACTATGCACAAATTTAGGGGGAGCTCTTGCCTTTCACATACTTGTCAAAGCAACAATGTTTTTCACTCTTATTATCATTTGTCGAAGCTTTGATCTATATGTCGTCATCAATTACCAAAAAGGGGGAGATTGAAAGTGCAACTATCCCTAGGTGGTTTTGGTAATCCCTAACAACATATAGCTCATTGAGCTAATGCTATTCCAAGATTAATATTTGAGGAAAAGCTCAATGAATGGCATGGCATGGATGAGGAATGTGGACCCCTCAAAATATTAAGGACAAAAAGATTGGCTGAAGCTCAAAGCTCAAGACTCTACATTTTATATTTTAGTGATCCAAGATCACATTGAGTCTATAGGAAAAGCCAATACTATCAAGGAGGGATGAGGTGTTTCTTAATGGCTTGCTTGCTTCATAGTGCTTAGTGATATGCTCCAAAACCCTGAACTACCTTCCCACATCCACATATGACCTAAACCAAAAGTCAAACTCGGCCCTACCGATTCTTTCTATCCGGCGCCACCGAGTTTCAAATGTTATAGCCACTGCCACAAACCCTAGGCAAATCGGTCTCACCGATAGGGATTTCGGTCACACCGAGATGGGGTTGTAATCTCTCTGTTTCCCTTCGTAACGTTTCGGTCCTACCGAGATGAGCGATCGGTCCCACCGAGATTGCAATGTAAACTCTCTGTTTCTCTTTCGTAACATTTCGGTCACACCGAAATGAGCGATCGGTCCCACCGAGTTTACCTGACCAACTCTCTGGTTAGCTTATTACCAAAATCGGTCCCACCGAGTTTGTGTAATCGGTCACACCAAGATTACGTTATGCCCTAACCCTAACCATATCGGTCCTACCGAGTTGCATCCCAGTCCCACCGAAAATCCTAACGGTCACTAGGTTTGCTAAATCGGTCCGACCGAGTTTTTCACTTCGGTCTCAACGAGATTGGTAAATTGTGTGTAACGGTTAGTTTTTGTGTGGAGGCTATATATATACCCCTACACCCACTCTTTATTCATGGAGAAAGCCATAAGAACATACCTACACTTCCAATACACATTTTCTGAGAGAGAACCAACTACTCATGTGTTGAGGCCAAGATATTCCATTCGTACCATATGAATCTTGATCTCTAGCCTTCCCCAAGTTGCTTTCCACTCAAACCTTCTTTCCACCAAATCCATATCCTGTGAGAGAGAGTTGAGTGTTGGGGAGACTATCATTTGAAGCAGAAGAGCAAGGAGTTCATCATCAACACACCATTTGTTACTTCTTGGAGAGTGGTGTCTGCTAGATTGTCTAGGTGTCACTTGGGAGCATCCGACAAAGATTGTGGAGTTGAACCAAGGAGTTTGTAAGGGCAAGGAGATCGCCTACTTCGTGAAGATCTACCGCTAGTGAGGCAAGTCCTTCGTGGGCGATGACCATGATGGGATAGACAAGGTTGCTTCTTCGTGGACCGTTCGTGGGTGGAGCCCTCTGTGGACTCGCGCAACCGTTACCCTCCGTGGGTTGAAGTCTCCATCTACGTGGATGTACGATAGCACCACCTATCGGAACCACCACAAAAACATCCGTGTCTCCAATTGCGTTTGAATTCTCCAAACCCTTTCCTTTACATTCTTGCAAGTTGCATGCTTTACTTTCCGCTGCTCATAGACTCTTTGCATGCTTGCTTGAATTGTGTTAAGATTGCTTGACTTGTGCTAAGATAGCTAAAATCTGCCAAAGACTAAAACTGGGAAAAGGATAGATTTTTATTTGGTCAAGTAGTCTAATCACCCCCCTCTAGACATACTTTCGATCCTACATAATGCAATTTTAAACTATGTCACTTTATTCATCAGTAAGAAATGTGATGAATTGTCAGCACCGATACTTTTATGTGCAAAACCTGTCATCTGTCTTCTTGTTTATCTTTTAGAGTGAGGAAGATATAAGTGTTGAACAAGAGCAGTCTCATCATCTTGCTCAGCTGCTTGCGCTGCAGCTCCCCAGCAGGGCTAACCTTTCTTGAACTCTATTGAAGTGCTGTTGGTTTTGTATATTATTTTGTCGGCATGTTTATTTGCACTGGTGGCGATCTTTGATGCCCAGTGTATGTAATATGCTGTCTGCTTGTGCTTTATTATCATAGTGGCGAACTTTGATGCCTAGTGGATGTAATATGCCGTAATTTCTTTATTGTACAGTCTAGGTTTTTTCTTATTCATGATGCTGTAGTTATTTTACTATATATATATCATGTCTACGTAGTAAACCGGCCAAACCATAAAATTACAGTACATAATCGGGCCGTCATGCAATCACGATGTAGATTGGTCCTGAAACATGCCGAACAGCTCACGGGCCAGCAGCAGCCCGAAATGAACCCCGGCCCATGATTGTGCGAATCAAATCACGAGCTTTTAACACGCCAAAATTGTCTCGATCCTTATTTGGCCCAATCAGATATCGGCTGCGAGCAGGCCGGATGCAAACTGGGCCGTAGTTAGGCCCAACTATATGACGGGCTTTTAACAGGCCGAAATTAATATAGGGCCGAAATGTTAAACGGGCCCTTAACAGGCCAAAACTAATATCAGGCCGAATTACTAAGTGGGCCTTTAGCAAGTGGGCCCAAAAGCATAGTGTCCAGTTGACGAGCCGAATCTAATATGGGCTATAATTGAGCCCAAAGCCTCTTAAAGGGCCGGACCTGATCTGGGCCGTAATTTGGCCCAGAACGTGGTAGGCTTTTAACGGGCCGGATCTCATATGGGCCACTATTAGGCCCGGAGCGTGGCAAGCCATTAATGGACCGGATCAAATATGGGCTAGCATTTGGCCCAAAACATGGCAACCAGTTAATGGGCCGGCCTACTAGGGTGGGCCTATAGCTGGGCCGGCCCATTAATGTCGGTGAAATCTCGTGGGCCTTTAGCTGGGCCGGCCCATTATGATCCGCAAGAATCTTGTGGGCCTTTACCTGGGCCGGCCCATTATGGCACACAAAAATTTTGTCGGCCTTTACCTGGGCCAGCCCATTATGGCCCGCAAAATCTTGTGGGCCTTTAGCTGGGCCAGCCCATTATGGTCCGCAAAATCTCGTGGGCCTTTAGCTGGGCCGGCCCATTATGGTCCGCAAAATCTTGTGGGCCTTCAGTTGGGCCGGCCCATTTAAACTTGATGGGCCGGTCCACGTGTCAACATATCATAGGCACGTCTCGCCCATTGGATGAGTGACACCTGTGCCAACGCGGACCTGACATGTGTCTCCTCTAGCCAATGATGATTTTACACGTGGAAAATCCCCATTGGTCGGGGCTGTTAACGGGTTATCGGATCCAAAACCCGACCCGATAGCTTAACGGTGTTCCGTTATGGTGGATGCCACGTGTCGGTCACCCTTGACGAAAGCACTTCTGTGACACGCGATTTATCGTCATGGAAGTGGACACTTCCGTGATGATAATTTTGGTAATGTCATGGAACACTTCTTCGACAGCACATGTATGACTATCTTGATTCTTTCATAAATTTGTCATGGATGTACATGCATGACAAAAAACACGACCTACTGTGACAAACACGTATCATCATGGAACTGTATTTTTTTGTAGTGATATCGCACCATATCCAATAGAGTGCGATTACGACATTCGGACACACCATTACACTGAGGTGTTCTAGGCGGCATGAGTTGTGAAACAATTCCACATTTCCTTAAGTGCGTGCCAAATTCGTGACTCAAATATTCTCCCCACGATCTGATCGTAAGAACTTTATTTTCCAGTCACGTTGATTCTCTACCTCACTCTGAAATTCCTTGAACTTTTCAAAGGTCTCAGACTTGTGTTTAATTAAGTAGACATACCCATATCTTCTTAAGTCATCAGTGAGGGTGAGAATATAACGATAACCACCGCGAGCCTCAACGCTCATTGGACCACACACATCAGTATGTATGATTTCCAATAAGTTGGTTGCTCGCTCCATTGTTCCAGAGAACGGAGTCTTGGTCATTTTGCCCATGAGGCGTGGTTCACATGTGTCAAATGATTCATAATAAAGAGACTCCAAAAGTCCATCTGCATTGAGTTTCTTCATGCGTTTGACACCAATGTGACCAAGGCGGCAGTGCCACAAGTATGTGGGCTATCATTATCAACCTTACATCTTTTGGCATTCACACTATGAATATGTGTAACATCACGTTCGAGATTCAATAAGAATAAACCATTGACCAGCGGGGCATGATCATAAAACATATCTCTCATATAAATAGAACAACCATTATTCTCAGATTTAAATGAGTATCCATCTCGCATTAAACGAGTTCCAGATACAATGTTCATGCTCAAAGCTGGCACTAAATAACAATTATAGGTTTAAAACTAATCTCTTAGGTAAATGTAGAGGTAGCATGCCGACGGCGAGCACATCGACCTTGGAACCATTCCCGACGCGCATCATCACCTCGTCCTTCGCTAGTCTCCGCTTATTCCGCAGCTCCTGTTTTGAGTTACAAATATGAGAAACCGCACCGGTATCAAATACCCAGGAGCTACTATGAGTGATGGTAAGGTACACATCAATAACATGTATATCATATATACCTTTGGTATTGCCGGCCTTCTTATCCGCTAAGTACTTGGGGCAGTTCCGCTTCTAGTGACAATTTCCCTTGCAATAAAAGCACTGAGTCTCGGGCTTGGGTCCATTCTTTTGTTTCTTCCCGGTAACTGATTTACCGGGTGCGGCAACTCCCTTGCTATCCTTCTTGAAGTTCTTCTTACCCTTGCATTTCTTGAAACTAGTGGTCTTATTCACCATCAACACTTGATGTTCCTTTTTGACCTCCACTTCCGCTGATTTCAGCATTGAATATAACTCAGGAATCGACTTCTCCATCCCTTGCATATTGTAGTTCATCACAAAGCTCTTGTAGCTAGGTGGAAGCGACTGGAGGATCCTTTCAATGACCGAGTCATCTAGAAGATTAACTCCCAGTTGAGACAAGCGGTTCTACAACCCAAACATTTTGAGTATGTGCTCACTGACAGAACTGTTTTCTTCCATCTTACAACTATAGAACTTGTCGGAGACTTCATATCTCTCGACCCGGGCATGAGCTTGGAAAACAATTTTCAGCTCTTGGAACATCTCATATGCTCCGTGTTGCTCAAAGCGCTTTTGGAGCCCCGATTCTAAGCTGTAAAGCATGCCGCATTGAACCAGGGAGTAATCATCACTATGCGACTACCAGGCGTTCATAACGTCTTGAGTTGCTGGGAAAATGGGTGCTTCACCTAGCGGTGCTTCAAGGACATATGCTTTCTTAGCAGCTATGAGGATGATCCTCAAGTTATGGACCCAGTCCGTATGGTTGCCACCACCGTCTTTCAGCTTGGTTTTCTCTAGGAACGCACTGAAGTTGAGGGCAACATTAGCGTGGGCCATTTGATCTATAAGACATATTGTAAAGAATTTTAGACTAAGTTCATGATAATTAAGTTCATCGAATAAAATTATTTAATGAACTCCCACTCAGATAGACACCCTCTAGTCATCTAAGTGATACATGATCCGAATCGACTAGGCTGTGTCCTATCATCACGTGAGACGGACTAGTCATCAACGGTGAACATCTCCAAGTTGATCGTATCTACTATATGACTCATGTTCGACCTTTCGGTCTCTTGTGTTCCGAGGCGATGTCTGTACATGCTAGGTTCGTCAAGTCAACCTAAGTGTGTTGCATGTGTAAATCTGGCTTACAGCCGTTGTATTCGAACCTTAGAATCTATCACACCCGATCATCATGTGGTGCTTCGAGACAACGAACCTTCGCAACGGTGCACAGTTAGGGGGAACACTTTCTAATTTTAGCGAGGGATCATCTTATTTATGCTACCGTCGTTCTAAGCAAATAAGATGTAAAAACATGATAAACATCACATGCAATCAAATAGTGGCATGATATGGCCAATATCATTTTGCTCCTTTTGATCTCCATCTTCGGGGCGCCATGATCATCACAGTCACCGGCATGACACCATGATTTCCATCATCTTGATCTCCATCGTCGTGTCTTCATGAAGTTGTCTTGCCAACTGTTACTTCTACTACTATGGCTAACAGTTAGCAATAAAGTAAAGTAATTACATGGCGTTTTCATTGACATGCAGGTCATATAATAAATTAAGACAACTCCTATGGCTCCTGCCGGTTGTCATACTCATCGACATGCAAGTCGTGATTCCTATTACAAGAACATGATCAATCTCATACATCACATATATCATTCATCACATCCTTTTGGCCATATCACATCACACGACATATGCTCCAAGAACAAGTTAGACGTCCTCTAATTGTTGTTGCAAGTTTTTTTACGTGGCTGCTATAGGTTTCTAGCAAGAACGTTTCTTACCTACGGTAAAACCACAACGTGATATGCCAATTTCTATTTACCCTTCACGAGGACCATTTTCATTGAATCCGATCCGATTAAGTGGGAGAGATAGACACCCGCTAGCCACCTTATGCAACTAGTGCATGTCAGTCGGTGGAACTTGTATCACGTAAGCGTACGTGTAAGGTCGGTCCAGGCCGCTTCATCCCACGATGCCGCCGAATCAAGATAAGACTAGTAACGACAAGTAAATTGACAAAATAGACGCCCACAACATCTTGTGTTCTACTCGTGCATAGAAACTACGCATAGACCTAGCTCATGATGCCACCGTTGGGGATGGTTGCAGAAATTAAAATTTTCTATGCATCGCCAAGATCAATCTATGGAGAGACCAGCAACGAGAGAGAGGGGAGTGTATCTTCGTACCCTTGAAGATCGCGATGCAGAAGCGTTACTAAAACGCGGATGAGGGAGTCATACTCGCAGCGATTCAAATCGCGGAAGATCCGATCTAACGCCAAACGGACGGCGCCTCCGCGTTCAATACACGTATAGCCCGGGGACGTCTCCTCCTTCTTGATCCAGCAAGGGGGAAGGAGAAGTTGGGGAAGAACTCCGGCAACACGACAGCGTGGTGGTGGAGGTTGTAGTTCTCCGGCAGGGCTTCGCCAAGCTCAACAGACGAGGAGAGGGTGTTGAAGAGGGGGAGGGCTGCGCCTCGGATGAGGTCCTTCTACCCTCCCTCCTCCCCTCTATTTATATGGTGAAGGGGGAAGGGGGTCGGCCCCTCTAGATGAGATCTAGAGGGGAGGCATCGGCCAAGGGGAGGGGGCTTGCCCCCCAAGCCAAGGGGGGCGCCCCCTTAGGCTTTGTTCGGTTAATCCCAACCCCAGGTGGATTGGAGGGGATTTGCAGGGATTTTGGCTTGCAGGGGATTAATTCCCCCTCAATCCCCTTCAAATCCTCCTCAACCGAACAATCCCTTAGGGTTTCCCCAAAACCCTAGGTGCATGGGCCCTAGGGGGGATGGCGCCCAGCCCACTTAGGGGCTGGTTCCCTTCCACATACAGCCCATAGGGCCCTCCGGGGCAGGTGGACCCCCGGAACCCCTTCGGTGGTCCCGGTACAATACTGGCAAAACCCCGAATACTTCCGGTGACCATATGATGACTTCACATATATAAATCTTCACCTCCGGACCATTCCAGAACTCATCGTGACGTCCGGGATCTCATCCAGGACTCCGAACAACATTCGTTAACCACATACTATTTCCCATAACAACTCTAGCGTCACCGAACCTTAAGTGTGTAGACCCTATGGGTTCGGGAACCATGTAGACATGACCGAGAAATCTCTCCGGCCAATAACCAACAGCGGGATCTGGATACCCATGTTGGCTTCCACATGTTCCACGATGATCTCATCGGATGAACCACGATGTCGGGATTCAATCAATCTCGTATGCAATTCCCTTTGTCCATCGGTATGCTACTTGCCAGAGATTTGATCGTCGGTATCCCAATACCTTGTTCAATCTCGTTATCGGCAAGTCTCTTTACTCGTTACGTAATGCATGATCCCGTGACTAACTCCTTAGTCACTCTGAGCTCATTATGATGATGCATTACCGAGTGGGCCTAGAGATACCTCTCGGTCATACGGAGTGACAAATCCCAGTCTCGATTTGTGCCAACCCAACAGACACTTTCGGAGATACCCGTAGTGCACCTTTATAGCCACCCAGTTACGTTGTGATATTTGGCACACCCAAAGCATTCCTACAGTATCCGGGAGTTACACAATCTCATGGTCTAAGGAAAAGGTACTTGACATTAGAAAAGCTTTAGCAGACGAACTACATGATCTTGTGCTATGCCTAGGATTGGGTCTTGTCCATCACATCATTCTCCTAATGATGTGATCCCGTTATCGACAGCATCCAATGTCCATGGTCAGGAAACCGCAACCATCTATTGATCAACGAGCTAGTCAAATAGAGGCTCACTAGGGACATGTTGTGGTCTATGTATTCACACATGTATTATGATTTCCGGATAACACAATTATAGCATGAACAATAGACAATTATCATGAACAAGGAAATATAATAATAACCACTTTATTATTGCCTCTAGGGCATATATCCAACATCTTAATGGTGGAATACGCAAGATGCAAGTTTAAGGAACAATCATCAAATTCACGGAAACCTAGCAAATCACACAAGGTTTTAGGAATCATGGAAACACTAGCACCCAAATTACACAACGCATAACATTCATGATCTTTAATTTTAATTTTGAATAGTAGGTTCCCACTCATCATAAAGTTTTCTAGGGATAGAAACTTCCAATTCAAGCTTTTCTTCATAATATTGCATTAAAGCATCAACAATGTTTTAGTAAAAGCTTTAATTTGACTATAAGCATGCGGAGAATTTAGCACGGATTGCAACAAGGAAATATAATCTATTAAAAAACAATTATCATAATTAAATTCCTTGAAATCCAAAATAGTGGGTTCATTCCTATGTAAAGTTTTGACCTCTCCCATCCCACTTTTATCAATTTTTGCATCTAGATCTAAAAACTCCGAATCATTGGGACACCTTCTACCTAAATTTGACTCATCTCCAGTCCCATAATTATCAAGATTCATATTGCAAAACAAAGATTTAATAGGATACACGTCAATAACTTTTAGATCTTCATCATTATTATCATGGAAACTAGAAGCACACGCTTTCACAAAGCAATCTTTTTTAGCACGCATCCTAGGGGTTCTTTCTTTGCACTCATCAATGGAAATTCTCATGGCCTTGAGAGACTAATTGATATCATGCTTAGGTGGAATAGATCTAAGTTTCAAAGAATAAACATCAAGAGAAATTCTATCCACGTTCCTAGCCAACTCATCAATCTTAGACAGTTTTTCTTCAATCAAAGCATTGAAACTCTTTTGCAAACTAATAAATTCTTTAATATTAGATTCAAAATCAGAGGGCATCTTATTAAAATTTCCATAAGAGTTGTTGTAGGAATTACCCTAATTATTAGAGGAATTACTAGGATACGGCCTAGGATTAAAATTTCCTCTAAAAGCGTTGTTACCAAAATTGTTCCTACCAACAAAATTCACATCCATAGATTCATTATTATTCTCAGTCAAAGTATATAAAGGCATATCATTAGGATCATAAGGAACACTCTTATTAGCAAACAATTTCATAAGTTCATCCATCTTTCCACTCAAAACATTAATATCTTCAATTGCATGCACCTTTTTACTAGTAGATCTATTAGTGTGCCATTGAGAATAATTAACCATAATATTATTTAGGAGTTTCGTACCTTCTCCTAAAGTGAGTTCCATAAAAGTGCCTCCCGCGGCCGAATCTAAAAGATTTCTAGAAGCAAAATTCAATCCGGCATAAAATTTTTGTATAATAATCCATAAATTCAAACCATGTGTAGGGCAATTACGTATCATTAATTTCATCCTCTCCCAAGCTTGTGCAACATGTTCATGATCAAGTTGCTTAAAATTCATAATATCATTTCTAAGAGAGATGATCTTAGCGGGAGGAAAATATTTACAGATAAAAGCATCTTTGCACTTATTCCATGAATCAATACTATTTTTAGGCAAAGACAAAAACCAAGTTTTAGCACGATCTCTAAGAGAAAACGGAAATAGCTTCAGTTTAACAATATCATTGTCCCCATCTTTCTTCTTTTGCATATCACATAAATCAACAAAGCTATTTAGATGGGTAGCGGCATCTTCACTAGGAAGGCCGACGAATTGATGTTTCATGACAAGATTCAGCAAAGCAGCATTAATTTCACAAGATTCAACATCGGTAAGAGGAGAAATTGGAGGGCTAAGAAAATCATTGTTGTTGGTATTGGCAAAGTCACACAATTTAGTATTATATTGAGCCATCGTGACAAGCAAGCCATCCAACATATAAGCACAGAAGAGGCAAATGAAAAGAGACGAACTAGAAAAGAGAAGGGGAACGGAAAAAAGAGGGCGAATAAAACAGCAAGGGTGAAGTGGGGGAGAGGAAAACGAGAGGCAAATGGTAAATAATGTAATGCGAGGGATAAGAGTTTGTGATGGGTACTTGGTATGTCTTGACTTGTGCGTAGATCTCTGATACGTTTCCAATGTATCTATAATTTTTGATTGTTCCATGCTATTATATTATCTGTTTTGGATGTTAATGGGCTTTATTTTACACTTTTATATTATTTTTGGGACTAACCTATTAACCGGAGGACCAGCCCAAATTGCTGTTTTTTTGCCTATTTCAGTGTTTCGTAGAAAAGGAATATCAAACGGAGTCCAAATGGAATGAAACCTTCGGGAACATGATTTTCTCAACAAATGTGATCTGGAAGACTTGGAGTGGACGTCAATAAACAATCAAGGAGGCCACGAGGCAGGGGGGCGCGCCTACCCCCTAGGTGCGCCCTCCACCCTCGTGGGCCCCTCGTTGCTCCACCGACCTACTTCTTCCTCCTATATATATATATCCATATACCCTGAAAACATCCAGGAGCACCACGAAACCCTATTTCCACCGACGCAACCTTCTGTCCCCAAGAGATCCCACCTTGGGGCCTTTTCCGGAGCTCCGCCGGAGGGGGCATTGATCACGGAGGGCCTCTACATCAACTCCATGGCCCCTCCGATGATGTGTGAGTAGTTTACTTTAGACCTTCGGGTCCATAGTTATTAGCTAGATGGCTTCTTCTCTCTCTTTGGATCTCAATACAAAGTTCTCCTTGATTCTCTTGGAGATCTATTCGATGTAATCTTCTTTTGTAGCGTCTTTGTCGAGATCCGATGAATTGATGGTTTATGATCCAGATTATCTATGAACATTATTTGAATCTCCTCTGAATTCTTTTATGTATGATTGGTTTATCTTTGCAAGTCTCTTTGAATTATCAGTTTGGTTTGGCCTACTAGATTGATCTTTCTTGCAATGGGAGAAGTGCTTAGCTTTGGGTTCAATCTTGCGGTGCTCGATCCCAGTGACAGAAAGGGAAACAACACGTATTGTATTGTTGCCATCGAGGATAAAAAGATGGGGTCTACATCATATTGCATGAGTTTATCCCTCTACACCATGTCATCTTGCTTAATGCATTACTCTGTTCTTATGAACTTAATACTCTAGATGCATGCTGGATAGCGGTCGATGTGTGGAGTAATAGTAGTAGATGCAGGCAGGAGTCGGTCTACTTGTCACGGACGTGATGCCTATATACATGATCATGCCTAGATATTCTCATAATTATTCGCTTTTCTATCAATTGCTCGACAGTAATTCGTTCACCCACCGTAATACTTATGCTATCTGAGAGAAGCCAATAGTGAAACCTATGGCCCCCGGGTCTATTCTCCATCATACAAGTTTCCAATCTATTTTATTTTGCAATCTTTACTTTCAATCTATATCATAAAAATACCAAAAATATTTATCTTATTATTATTATTATCATCTCTATCAGTTCTCACTCTTGCAAGTGGCCGTGAAGGAATTGACAACCCCTTTATCGCGTTGGTTGCAAGGTTCTTATTTGTCTGTGTAGGTATGAGGTGACTCGCGCGTGGTCTCCTACTGGATTGATACCTTGGTTCTAAAAAACTGATGGAAGTACTTACGCTACTTTACTGCATCACCCTTTCCTCTTCAAGGGAAAACCAATGCAGTGTTCAAGAGGTAGCAAGAAGGATTTCTGGTGCCGTTGCCGGGGAGATCTACGCCAAGTCAAGACATACCAAGTACCCATCACAACTCTTACCCTTCACATTACATTATTTTCCATTTACCTCTCGTTTTCCTCTCCCCCACTTCACCCTTGACATTTTATTTGCCTCCTTTTCCTTCCTTCTTTGTGCTCGTTCTTTTTTCAATTTGTTGCCAGCATGTATGAAACTGGGGAGGTTATCGTTGATAAGGATAATAATATGGAAACCTTTGATGTTACTGAGGATCCTCTTGAAAATCCTATTATTTTACACACTAAAAAGTTTCGGATTGGTAGCGGTAATATTATTGGGAAGGGAGTTATTCAAGATTTATGTACTTGTGCCGGTGCTTTGCCCACCATGAGCGGATCTATCCTTCATAAAACTAGTAGTCTCGCAGATGCTATATCTTTGCTCATAGTTGAACTTGAAAGACAATTTTTACATATGCATCCTTCCATACAAAGGATTTTCCTAGAATTTTCTAATATTGAGCATTCTTCTGTTAAGCGAGCAGCAACCATATTTTTAGCTCATGAGTTCATATTTATAATAAAAGAAGCCAATGAGATTTTTGCGCATTATAGGGTGGATGCTGGCCGTCCTCCCATAGAAGCAATCCTTTTTTATCTAGAAGACATTATGTGTTTACGATCTTTAGATCATGTTGCTTTCAATGAAAACCTTAGAAAAAGGTTCCTACCGATGCTCTTGTTAATAGGATCTCTGAACTTAATGATAACTTTGCCATCCAGAACATTGGGCTAGGTTTTTCCCTTGAACAAAGGCTCATGACTTTTTGCCAAAAGAATGCTTATAATGTTGAATTGATTGTGCAATATGAGGGGCCAAAGGAGGAACCAATACCTCCCGAGCTTGATCTTGGGGACTTTTGTCCCATTAAATTTAGCCATTTTGATTAATTTTGCTTGCCACAAAGGAAGCTTGCTGCTTAACGTAGGGAGTATGAGATGAGCTTCCGCGATTTATCTTATCATTATCATGGCAATACCTAGATCTATCCTTGCTTTTATGCCTAGCTAGGGGCGTTAAACGATAGCGCTTGTTGGGGGGCAACCCAATTTTATTTTTATTCCTTGCTTTTTGCTCCTGTTTAGTAATAAATAATTTATCTAGACTCTGTTTTGGTTGTGTTTTTTGTGTTCAATTAGTGTTTGTGCCATGTAGAACCGTTGGGAAGACTTGGGGAAAGTCTTTTTGATCTTGCTGTAGAAAACAGAAACTTTAGCACTCACGAGTATTGCTGCCATTTTTTACTGGAGAGTGATATTAAGTTAATTATTTTTGAAGATGATTAATATATAAATTCCTCACGTCCAAAAATTTATTTTAGAATTTTTGGGGTTCTAGAAGTGGTCGAAACCTACAGATTACTACAGACTGTTCTGTTTTTGACAGATTCTGTTTTTCGTGTGTTGTTTGCTTATTTTGATGAATCTATGGCTAATAATAGAGTTTATAAACCATAGAGAAGTTGGAATACAGTAGGTTTAACACCAATATAAATAAAGAATGAGTTCATTACAGTACCTTGAAGTGGTGGTTTGTTTTCTTTTACTAACGGAGCTCACGAAGATTTTCTTTTAAGTTCTGTGTTGTGAAGTTTTCAAGTTTTGGGTAAAGATTTGATGGATTATGGAACAACGAGTGGCAAGAGCCTAATATTGTGGATGCCCAAGGCAACCCAAGGTAAAATCCAAGGACACCAAAAGGCCTAAGCTTGGGGATGTCCCGGAAGGCATGCCCTCTTTCGTCTTCGTCCATCAGTAACTTTACTTGGAGCTATATTTTTATTCGCCACATGATATGTGTTTTGCTTGGAGCGTCCTGTATGATTTGAGTCATTGCTTTTTAGTTTACCACAATCATCCTTTCTGTACACACATTTTGAGATACACACATATGATTTAGAATTTGTTAGAATACTCTATGTGCTTCACTTATATCTTTTGAGCTAGATAATTTTGCTCTAGTGCTTCGCTTATATCTTTTAGAGCACGATGGTTGTTTTGTTTTATAGAAATAATTGATCTCTCATGCTTCACTTGTATTATTTTGAGAGTCCTTTAGAACAACATGACAAATTTTTTTAAGCATAATAAAAACTATCATACAAAAAGTGCATTGAATACTATGAGAAGTTTGATACTTGATAATTGTTTTGAGATATGAAGATGGTGATATTAGAGTCATGCTAGTTGAGTAGTTGTGAATTTGAGAAATACTTGTGTTAAAGTTTGTGATTCCCGTAGCATGCACGTATGGTGAACCGTTATGTGATGAAGTCGGAGCATGATTTATTTATTGATTGTCTTCCTTATGAGTGGCGGTCGGGGACGAGCGATGGTATTTTCCTACCAATCTATCCCCCTAGGAGCATGCGCGTAGTACTTTGTTTTGATAACTAATAAATTTTTGCAATAAGTATGTGAGTTCTTTATGACTAATGTTGAGTCCATTGATTATACGCACTCTCACCCTTCCACCATTGCTAGCCTCTCTAGTACCGCGCAACTTTCTCCGGTACCTTAAACCCACCAAATACCTTCCTCAAAACAGCCACCATACCTACCTATCATGGCATTTCCATAGCCATTCCGAGATATATTGCCATGCAACTTTCCACCGTTCCGTTATTATGACACGCTTCATCATTGTCATATTGCTTGCATGATCATGTTGTTGACATCGTATTTGTGGCAAAGCCACCGTTCATAATTCTTTCATACATGTCACTCTTGAATCATTGCACATTCCGGTACACCGCCGGAGGCATTCACATAGAGTCTGTTCTAAGTATTGAGTTGTAATTCTTGAGTTGTAAGTAAACAGAAGTGTGATGATCATCATTATTAGAGCATTGTCGCATGTGAGGAAAGGATGATGGAGACTATGATTCCCCCACAAGTCGGGATGAGACTCTGGACTAAATAAAAAAAGAGGCCAAAAAAAGAGAAGGCCCAAACAAAAAAAAATAGAGAGAGAAAAGAGAGAAGGGACAATGTTACTATCCTCTTACCACACTTGTGCTTCAAAGTAGCACCAAGATCTTCATGATAGAGAAGTCTCCTATGTTGTCACTTTCATATACTAGTGGGAATTTTACATTATAGGACTTGGCTTGTATATTCCAATGATGGGCTTCCTCAAAATGCCTTAGGTCTTCGTGAGCAAGCAAGTTAGATGCACACCCACTTAGTTTCTTTTTGAGCTTTCATACACTTATAGCTCTAGTGCATCCATTGCATGGCAATCCCTACTCACTCACATTGATATCTATTAATGGGCATCTCCTTAGCCCGTTGATATGCCTAGTTGATGTCCACAACCACCATTCTATTCCACATATAGTGCTATGTCCATGGCTCACGCTCATATATTGCGTGAAGATTGAAAAAGTTTGAGAACATGAAAAGTATGAAACAATTGCTTGGCTTGTCATCGGGGTTGTGCATGATTTAAATATTTTGTGTGGTGAAGATGGAGCTTAGCCAGACTATATGATTTTGTAGGGATAGTATTCTTTGGCCATGTTATTTTGAGAAGACATAATTGCTTGGTTAGTATGCTTGAAGTATTATTATTTTTATGTCAATATTAAACTTTTGTCTTGAATCTTATGGATCTGAATATTCTTGCCACAATAAAGAGAACTACATGGATAAATATGTTAGGTAGCATTCCACATCAAAAATTCTGTTTTTATCATTTACCTACTCGAGGACGAGCAGGAATTAAGCTTGGGGATGCTGATACGTCTCCAACGCATCTATAATTTTTGATTGTTCCATGCTATTATATTATCTGTTTTGGATGTTAATGGGCTTTATTTTACACTTTTATATTAATTTTGGGACTAACCTATTAACCGGAGGCCCAGCCCAAATTGCTGTTTTTTTCCTATTTCAGTGTTTCGTAGAAAAGGAATATCAAACGGTGTCCAAGCGGAATGAAACCTTCGGGAACGTGATTTTCTCAACAAACATGATCCGGGAGACTTGGAGTGAACGTCAAGAAACAATCGAGGAGGCCACGAGGCAGGGGGGCGCGCCCTCCACCCTCGTGGGCCCCTCGTTGCTCCACCGACCTACTTCTTCCTCCTATATATATCCATATACCCTGAAAACATCCAGGAGCACCACGAAACCCTATTTCCACCGCCGCAACCTTCTGTACCCAAGAGATCCCGTCTTGGGGCCTTTTCCGGAGCTCCGCCGGAGGGGGCATTGATCACGGAGGGCCTCGACATCAACTCCATGGCCCCTCCGTTGATGTGTGAGTAGTTCACTTCAGACCTTTGGGTCCATAGTTATTAGCTAGATGGCTTCTTCTCTCTCTTTAGATCTCAATTCGAAGTTCTCCTCGATTATTCTTGGAGATCTATTCGATGTAATCTTCTTTTGCGGTGTGTTTGTCAAGATCCGATGAATTGTGGGTTTATGATCTAGATTATCTATGAACAATATTTGAATCTCCTCTGAATTCTTTTATGTATGATTGGTTTATATTTGTGAGTCTCTTCGAATTATCAGTTTGGTTTGGTCTACTAGATTGATCTTTCTTGCAATGGGAGAAGTGCTTAGCTTTGGGTTCAATCTTGCGTTGTTCGATCCCAGTGACAGAAAGGGAAACGACACGTATTGTATTGTTGCCATCGAGGATAAAAAGATGGGGTTTACATCATATTGCATGAGTTTAACCCTCTACGTCATGTCATCTTGCTTAAGGCGTTACTCTATTCTTATGAACTTAATACTCTAGATGCATGCTGGATAGCGGTCGATGTATGGAGTAATTGTAGTAGATGCAGACAGGAGTCGGTCTACTTGTCACGGACATGATGCCTATATACATGATCATGCCTAGATATTCTCATAATTATTCGCTTTTCTATCAATTGCTCGACAGTAATTCGTTCACCCACCGTAATACTTATGCTATCTAAGAGAAGCCAATAGTGAAACCTATGCCCCCCGGGTATATTCTCCATCATACAAGTTTCCAATCTATTTTATTTTGCAACCTTTACTTTCAATCTATATCATAAAAATACCAAATATATTTATCTTATTATTATCATCCCTATCACATCTCACTCTTGCAAGTGGCCGTGAAGGGATTGACAACCCCTTTATCACATTGGTTGCGAGGTTCTTATTTGTTTGTGTAGGTACGAGGTGACTAGTGTGTGGTCTCCTACTGGATTGATACCTTGGTTCTCATAAATTGGGGGAAATACTTACGCTGCTTTACTGCATCACCCTTTCCTCTTTAAGGGAAAACCAACGCAGTGCTCAAGAGGTAGCAATCTCCCTTGCAACGGCGCCGGAAATGGCTCGTTGACGGGAGATCATATCTTGACTTGACTTGGCGCAACCTCCCTGGCAACGGCGCCAGAAATCCTTCTTACTACCTCTTGAGCACTGCTTTGGTTTTCGCTTGAAGAGGAAATGGTGATGCAGCAAAGTAGCGTAAGTATTTCCCTCAGTTTTTGAGAACCAATGTATCCATCCAGTAGGAGACTACACGCAAGTCCCTCTTACCTACACAAACAAATAAGAACCTCGCAACCAACGCGATAAAGGGGTTGTCAATCCCTTCACGGTCACTTACGAGAGTGAGATCTGATAGAGATAATAATGACAAGATAAATATTTTTGGTATTTTTATGATATAGATTGAAAGTAAAGATTGCAAAATAAGCGGTACTAGAAATAGCTTGTTGACGCGAGATTAATATAATGGAGAATATACCCGGGGGCCATAGGTTTCACTAGTGGCTTCTCTCAAGATAGATAAGTATTACGGTGGGTGAACAAATTACTGTCGAGCAATTGATAGAAAAGCGAATAATTATGAGAATATCTAGGCATGATCATGTATATAGGCATCACGTCCGTGACAAGTAGACCGACTCTTGCCTGCATCTACTACTATTACTCCACACATCGACCGCTATCCAGCATGCATCTAGAGTATTAAGTCCATAAGAACATGGTAACACATTAGGTAAGATGACATGATGTAGAGGGATAAACTCAAGCAATATGATATAAACCCCATCTTTTTATCCTCGATGGCAACATTA
Source organism: Triticum dicoccoides (assembly GCF_002162155.2). NCBI lineage: Eukaryota > Viridiplantae > Streptophyta > Magnoliopsida > Poales > Poaceae > Triticum > Triticum dicoccoides. The sequence goes on from NC_041388.1 coordinate 253,093,592, forward strand.
CAATACGTGTCGTTTCCCTTTCTGTCACTGGGATCGAGCACCGCAAGATTGAACCCAAAGCTAAGCACTCTCCCATTGCAAGAAAGATCAATCTAGTAGGCTGAGGGAGTCCTGGATTAGGGGGTCTCTGGACAATCGGACTATATCCTTTGGCCGGACTGTTGGACTATGAAGATACAAGATTGAAGACTTCTTCTCGTGTCCGGATGGGACTCTACTTGGTGTGGAAGGCAAGCTAGGAAATACGGATATGTATATCTCCTCCTTTGTAACCGACGTTGTGTAACCCTAGCCCCCTCCGGTGTCTATATAAACCGGAGGGTTTTAGTCCGTAGGACAACAGACAATCATACCATAGGCTAGCTTTTAGGGTTTAGCCTCTCCGATCTCGTGGTAGATCAACTCTTGTAATACCCATATCATCAAGAATAAATCAAGCAGGACGTAGGGTTTTACCTCTATCAAGAGGGCCCGAACCTGGGTAAAACATCATGTCCCTGCCTCCTGTTACCATCCGCCTAGACGCACAGTTCGGGACCCCCTACCCGAGATCCGTCGGTTTTGACACCGACATTTGTGCTTTCATTGAGAGTTCCTCTGTGTCATCACCGTTAGGCTTGATGGCTCCTACGATCATCGATAGCGATGCAATCAAGGGTGAGACTTTTCTCCCCTGACAGATCTTTGTGTTCGGCGGCTTCGCATTGCGGGCCAACTCGCTCGGCCATCTGGAGTAGATCGAAAGTTACACCCCTGGCCACCAGGTCCGGTTTGGAAGCTTAAACTACACGGCCGATATCCGTGGATACTTGATCTTCGACGGATTCGAGCCCCTGCCTTGTGCGTCACACGGTCACAATGAGTACGATTTAGCTCTACCATCACACAGTGTTCAGGAGATCGCACCGGCAGCCGCTCCGACCCTCAATTTGAAGCCAGTTGCGCCGTCCATGGACGGGTGGATGGACCCCACCACGAAGGCCTTATCCTCAGCGGCAATCGAGCCGAACATCGACCTTACCCTGCACGAGAGCCGTGTTGTCAAACTGCCGGATCCTTCTCTGGCCACGGACTCCGAACCGCCCGCGCCCGTTCCTAGCAAATCCGATTGGGCGCCGATCATGGAGTTTACCTCCGCGGATATTTTTCAGCACTCGCCCTTTGGCAACATACCGAACTCATTAAGGTCTCTCTCCTTGTCAGGAGGATCCTGGCCGAACTATGTCCGGAAGGATTGGGATGCGGATGACGAAGAAATTCGCTGCCCACCCACTACCCACTTAGTAGCCACTGTCGACGACTTAACCGACATGCTCGACTTCGGCTGCAAAGACATCGACGGTATGGACGATGATGCGGGAGACGAAGAGGAACCACTGCCCACAGGGCACTGGACAACCACCTCATCATATGATATATACATGGTGGACACACCCAAAGAAGGCAATGGCGACAAGACAGCGGAGGATGACCCCTCCAAGAAGCAACCAAAGTGCCGACGTTAGCGGCGCCGCTCTAAGTCCCACCAAAGAAAAAGTGGTGATACAAGCACAGGAGATAATAGCACTCCGGATAGTGCCAAAGATGGCAATAATCCCCTCCAGCACGATTTAGGGCAGGAGGATGGAGAGGCCAGCCAGCGGAAGATGAGGAGGATGATAATTACATGCCTCCCTCCGAAGACGAGGCAAGCCTCGATGATGACGAATTCATCGTGCCAGAGGATCCCGTCGAACAAGAGCGCTTCAAGCGCTGGCTTATAGCCACGACAAATAGCCTTAAGAAGAAGCAGCACCAGCTTCAAGCTGATCAAGATCTGCTAGCTGACAGATGGACTGAAGTCCTGGCAGCCAAGGAATATAAACTCGAACGCCCCTCCAAGAGTTACCCAAAATGCAGGTTGCTACCCCGACTGGAGGAAGAAGCGTCTGACACGGCTGACCGGCCACCTTGTGGCCGCGACAGAGAGGCATTCCAGCCAAAAGCTCAGCCTGCACCCCGACGCCATTCAAATAAAAAGGCATGGGGAAATACGCCAGACCTGCGAGACGTGTTGGAGGACAAAGCAAAACATGCAAGATCGATCTACGGATCATGAGGGCGCACCACTACGCGAGAGGATAATCGTCACGCTAGATACAGTAAAAGTAAATCCGGCCGGGCCGAGCACAGTGGGCAAGCCGCATTGGAGCTGCGTCGCGATATAGCCCAATATAGAGGCGCCGCACACCCCTTATGCTTCACAGACGAAGCGAAGTAATGGATCATCAAATCCCAGAGGGTTTCAAACCCGTAAATATAGAATCATACGATGGCACAACAGATCCTGCGATATGGATCGAGGATTTCCTCCTGCATATCCACAGGGCACGCGGTGATGATCTACACGCCATTAAATACCTCCCACTCAAACTCAAAGGACCAGCTCGGCATTGGCTCAATAGCTTGCCAGCAGAGTCCATTAGCTGTTGGGAAGATCTGGAAGCCGCATTCCTCAACAACTTTCAGGGCACTTATGTGCGACCACCAGATGTCGATGACTTGAGCCACATAATTCAGCAGCCAGAGGAATCGGCCAGGCAATTCTGGACACGGTTCCTAACAAAGAAAAATCAAATCATCGACTGTCCGGATGCAGAGGCCTTAGCGGCTTTCGAGCACAACATCTGCGACGAGTGGCTAGCCCGGCACCTTGGTCAGTGTAACGCCCTCGATGCGGCTATATGTCCTACGTGTCGAAGCACGACTTAGAGGCATAACCGCATTGAAAGCAATGTCGCAAGTAAGGTAATCTTCACAAGAACCCATGTAAATAGATAATAGGGGAAAAGGTACATAGTTGGCTTACACTCGCCACATCACACAAGATTCATAAATAGCATTACAATCATCCAATACACTCATGGTCCGACTACGGTACCAAAATAAAAGATCAACCCCAACATGCGACACGGTCCCGATCGCCCCAACTGGGCACCACTACTGATCCTCAGGGAAAGACACATAGTAACGGCGTGAGTCTTCGTCGAACTCCCACTTGAGCTCAAGCGCATCATCTGGAACGGAGTCATCGGGCCCTGCATCTGGTTTGGAAGTAATCTGTGAGCCACGAGGACTCAGCAATCTCGCACCCTCGCGATCAAGACTATTTAAGCTTATAGGTAAGGCAAGGTAATATGTGGAGCTGCAGCAAGCGACTAGCATATATGGTGGCTAACCTGTTCGCAAAAGAGAGTGAGAAGAGAAGGCAAAGCGCGAACGAAGAACTATAGAACAACCTACGGCAAACATTACTCCAACACCGTGTTCACTTCCCGGACTCTGCCGAGAAGAGACCATCACGGTAACACACACAGTTGATTCATTTTAAATAAGTTAAGGTTGAGATTATCTACAACCGGACATTAACAAATTCCCATCTGCCCCTAACCGCGGGCACGGCTTTCGAAAGTTCAAATCCCTGCAGGGGAGTCCCAACTTAGCCCATCACAAGCTCTCACGGTCAACGAAGGATAAACCTTCTCCCGAGACATTTCGATCAGACTTGGTATCCCGGTTCTACAAGACAACTTCGACAATGGTAAAACAAGTCCAGCAACACTGCCCGAATGTGCCGACAAATCCCGATAGGAGCTGCACATATCTCGTTCTCAGGGCACACTCAGATGAGCCAGACGTCGGGTAGGCCAGCCCAGAGTTGCTCCTGGTAGCCCCGGACATCGCTCAGTTGGACCAACACTTAGAGAAGCACTGGCCCGAGGGGGTTAAAATAAAGATGACCCTTGAGTCCGCGAAACCCAAGGGAAAAAGGCTAGGTGGCAAATGGTAAAACCAATGTTGGGCATTGCTGGAAGAGTTTTATTCAAGGCGAACTGTCAAGGGGTTCCCATTATCACCCAACCGCGTAAGGAACGCAAAATCCGGGAACATAACACCGATATGACGGAAACTAGGGCGGCAAGAGTGGAACAAAACACTAGGCAAAAAGGCCGAGCCTTCCATCCTTTACCAAGTATATAGATGCATTAAGATAACAAGATAATATAATGATATCCCAATAATAAACAATGTTCCAACAAGGAACGATCTCCAATCTTCACCTGCAACTAGCAACACAATAAGAGGGGCTGAGCAAAGCGGTAACATAGCCAATCAATGGTTTGCTAGGACATGGTGGGTTATAGGTTTGACATGGCAATTTGGGAGGCATGATAAGCAGGTGGTAGGCATTGTAGCATAGGCATAGCAAAAGAGCGAGCATCTAGCAAGCAAAGATAGAAGTGATTTCGAGGGTATGATCATCTTGCCTGCAAAGTTGTCAGAGTTGACTTGATCCTCGTAAGAAAACTCAACGGGCTCCTCGTTAGCGAACTTGTCTCCCGGCTCTACCCAAACAAGACAAACAAGCAAAAGGAACACAATCAACCACATGCAAATGATCAAACAACATGATGCAAACATGGTATGCTATGCGGGATGCAATATGTGATGCATATGCAAGATTTGACAAGGAATGATTGAACCTGGCCTCAACTTGGAAATCCAAGAGTGCCACTGGAAAGGTGAGGTGATTTCGTTGAAATCGATATAAAGATCACCGGAATTGGATGCACGGTTTGGAAATGGCAAGCAAAACAAATATGGCACCAGTCTGCGATTAACAGCAAGTAGCCATCTAAATGCATCAAGATAATTATGCTACAACACTCAAACATGGCAACAAAATACATGGCAGGGATCCACTCATGATGCTTGACAAAAGATGAACACTGAGCTACGGCCAATTCATCCATTAACAGGTTCGAACAAGCATGGCAAAAATGCAAATAGTGAACATGTTTCAGACTTAGTGAAATTAACACAAGCCTGGAATTTCAGATCAGGTAGCACACTTTGGAGCACGAAAACTATATGCCACAGGAACTTAACATGGCAAAGCAAGGCATTACATGAAGCTACTCAAAGCACTTAACAAAAGTCCCTTAGTGACCTTGAGACAAAAGGGATCAGAAAATACAATTGCAAGCATGTGAACATGGCAAAAACATAATCAGGTTACAGACTTAGAGAAAAACTGGAGCATGCAAAACTGTTAACGAGTAGGCATGTTCACGAGCTCGATGCACTCACTATGGAGCAAGGCATGACAACCAAAGCATACACCCATCAAGAATACATATCATATAAGCTAGACATGGCAAGAACAACAACATAGCATGCACGGATCAACAACAACATTCGCGGCAAAATCGCTAACGAGTCAACAGTCTGCCAGGATTCATGAAATAGCAAAACTAGAGCTTGATTGACTCAAGCTAGGGTGATCCATAAATGCAAACAAATACATGGATGGATAGAGCACCGCAATGTTAACAAATCATCCTTACTGATCATCCTCATAAGAGGCACGTATCACTAGGAAACAACATGGACATATGGCATATTGGTAAAAATAGATCAAGGACTTAGAGAAATTCTAAGTCCCTGAAATCAGCATTAACGAATGCACTACTTTGCAAGCTTGTGCTAGTCACCCCACATGTCACAAAAATACATGGATAGCACCTCTGTAAAGATGGCATGGCATATAACAAAACACATGTAGAGCTCAGGAGCATATCATGCACATAATAATCATGGCAAAAATGACAAATAGCTATTTGACGCAGCAGATCTGACAAATATCTCAAATAGCTCTTTTCCAACAGCATTTCGGGCACCAAGATGAGCCCAAATGAAAATGATGCAATGAGATGAAATGATGTACTCTCTGAGACGAACATTTTGATATGCTACACGCTCAAATTGGAGTTACGGGTGCGGAGTTACGGCATGATGAAAAACGCAAAAAATAAGGGGAGAGGCGGAAAGTCAACCGAGTCCAGATCTAGGGTTCCTCGGCACGTGAACCGAGGCAACTCCGGCGAGCTCACAGCGGCTCTGGCGAGCTTGAAGGAGCGGCGAGGAGGCGAGGGGGAGGCGGATCCGGCCTTTCCCGACCGAATCCGGCGGCGGGTGGCGACTCCGGCCACCGTGGGGAGGTGAGGGGGCGCGGGGAGGCGAGCTCGCGGCTTCCGGCGAGCTCCTGCTGGCCGGCGACGAGGCAAAGGCGGCGGAGGGCGGCGTGGCTCCCGGGCGGCGCGCGGGAAGAGGAAGAGGAATCCCCGGGTGGCGAACCGGGCCGGGAGGGCCCCGCCTGGGCCCGCGCGGGCCGGCGGCGCTGAGGCGGCGAAGTGGGCGCGCCCGCCACGTGGCGCGCTGCGGTTGGGCGGCGGCGATGTCCGGCACGGACCGGATGTGTCCGGCACGCGGATGGAGCGGGCTAGGGTTTTGGGGTAGAGGAGATCCGGGAATTTCGGAGGGGGTTCTATATATAGGCATAGGAGGAGCTACGAGAGTCCAAATGAGGTGCGGTTTTCGGCCACGCGATCGTGATCGAACGCTCTAGATGATGGAGAGGGTTTTGGTGGGTTTTGGGCCAAATTGGAGGGGTGTTGGGCTGCAACACACACGAGGCCTTCTCGGTCCCTCGGTTAACCGTTGGAGCATCAAACGAAGTCCAAATGGTACGAAACTTGACAGGCGGTCTACCGGTAGTAAACCAAGGCCACATGACAAGCCTCGGTCCAATCTGGAAATGTTTAACCCCCCACACAAAAAGAGGTAGAAAGGGGCACCGGAGGAGATAGGAGCGCCCGAATGCAAAATGGACAACGGGGAAAATGCTCGGATGCATGAGACGAACATGTATGCAAATGCAATGCACATGATGACATGATATGAGATGCACGACAACAGCAACAACACACGGAGACAAAAACCCGAACCCGAGGAAATAAAATAACTTAGCGCCGGAAACGGCAAGAGTTGGGATACATATAAGGTAAATTACATCCGGGGTGTTACCACACTCCACCACTACGAAAGGATCTCGTCCCGAGATCTAGGACTGGAAGAACGCCGGGTACTCAGAACGGAGGTGAACCTCGCGTTCCTAGGTGGCTTCACGGTCGGAATGGTGTGACCACTTGACTTTGAGGAATTTGATTGACTTATTGCGAGTCTTGCATTCAGTCTCTTCAAGAATAGCAACGGGGTGCTCACGATAAGAGAGATCTTCTTGGAGATCAATGTCTTCGAAGTTGACGGTGCGATCAGGGGTCTTGAAGCACTTGCGGAGCTGAGAGACATGGAACACGTCGTGCACATTTCCAAAGTTTGAAGGAAGCTCGAGTTGATAGGTGAGATCGCCTCTCTTGCTGACGATCTTGAAAGGACCCACGTATCTAGGTGCAAGCTTCCCTTTGATACCGAAGCGATGAGTACCTTTCATTGGAGAGACGCGGAGGTAAACATGATCTCCGATCTCGAAGGCCAAATCACGGTGCTTACTATCATAGTGCTCTTCTGGCGCGATTGCGCTGCTTTGAGGTTATCACGAATGACTTTACACATCTCCTCTGCCTCTATGATCAAGTCATTCCCAAAAAGTTGACATTCACCGGTTTCTGACCAGTTAAGAGGAGTACGACACTTCCTGCCATACAGAATTTCGAATGGGGCGTTGCCCGAACTTGCTTGAAAACTGTTGTTGTAGGAGAATTCGGCATATGGAAGACAATCTTCCCACTTCATACCGAAGGAGATAACGCAAGCCCTGAGCATATCTTCAAGAATTTGATTGACACGCTCGACTTGACCGCTAGTTTGAGGATGGAAAGCTGTGCTGAAGCGGATGTTGGTGCCCATGGCCTTCTGAAAAGAATCCCAAAACTTGGAGGTAAAGATGCTGCCACGGTTTGAAGAGATCACTTGTGGAATGCCGTGCAGAGAGAAAATCCGAGAGGTATAAAGCTCCGCCAATTGAGCTGCAGTGATAGACTCTTTGATAGGTAGAAAGTGAGCCACTTTAGTGAGTTTGTCGATGACAACGAATATAGCATCATTTCCACGCTTGGACTTTGGAAACCCAGTCACAAAGTCCATCTCAATGTGGTCAAACTTCCATTCTGGAATGGCAAGAGGTTGTAGGAGACCAGCTGGCCTTTGGTGTTCTGCCTTCACTCTTCTGCAGACATCACATTCATTCACGAACTGAGCAATCTCGCACTTCATTCGAGTCCACCAATAAGCCTGCTTGAGGTCCTGATACATCTTCGTACTCCCAGGGTGGATGGAGAGGAGTGAATTGTGAGCCTCATTCATGATAACTTTACGAAGGTCACCTTTGGGCACAACAATACGATCCTCGAAGAAGAGAGTATCCTTGTCATCAAGGCGGTAGCACTTGTACTAGGGTTGACTCTTGGCAATCCCAATCTTCACCTTCTTCACCATAGCATCAAGAAGTTGAGCCTCGCGAATCTGATCTTCCAAAGTAGGAGAGACTTGAAGGTTGGCGAGGAAACCTTGAGGAACAACTTGCAAATTGAGTTTGCGGAAAGCTTCACAAAGCTCGGGTTGATAAGGCTTGAGAATCAGACTGTTGCAGTAAGCCATCCTGCTCAAAGCGCCAGCGATCACATTGGCCTTGCCTGGAGTATACTCGATACTCAGATTATACTCTTCAATCATTTTGACCCAACGAGTCTGCCTGAGGTTGAGATTAGGTTGAGTGAAGATGTACTTGAGACTCTTGTGGTCAGTGAAGATGTCCACTTTTCTTCCCAATAAGAGATGTCTCCAAGTCAAAAGAGCATGCACAACTGCCGCCAACTCGAGGTCATGAGTGGGGTAGTTCTTCTCATTGGGCTTCAACTGGCGAGAGGTATAAGCCACAACTTTCTTCTCTTGCATCAACACTGCACCAAGACCTTGAAGAGAGGCATCGCAGAAGACCTCGAACGGTTTGGATTCATCAGGAGGATTCAGAACTGGAGCAGTGACCAATTTCTCTTTCAAAGTGTTGAAAGCGATGTCACATTCCGGAGACCAAACGTACTTGACGTGCTTCTGGAGAAGGTTTGAAAGAGGCTTCGCGATCTTTGAAAAGTTCTGAACGAACCTTCAACAGTAGCTTGTGAGACCAAGGAAGCTGCGGAGTTGCTTCACGTTCTGAGGTGGTTCCCAATTCACAATTGCGGACACCTTCTCAGGATTCACTGCTATGCCCTTGGTAGAGATGATATGCCCAAGATAAAGAACCTCATTGAGCCAAAACTCGCACTTTGAGAACTTGGCGTAGAACTTATGTTCCCTGAGCTTATCAAGCACCAAACACAAGTGCCTGGCATGATCTTCCTTGTTCTTCGAAAAGACCAGAATGTCATCGAGATAGACCAATACAAAGTCATTTGTGTAGGCGTTGAAGATGAAGTTCATCATGCGAGAGAAAGTCGGAGGAGCGTTGACGAGGCCAAAAGACATGACAGCGTATTCATATGAACCATAGCTTGTTCTGAAAGCCGTCTTGGGAATATCTTGCTCACGGATTCGAATCTGGTGATAACCCATACGGAGATCAAGCTTGGAGAATACTTGGGCACCTTTGAGTTGTTCGAACAGCTCATTGATGTTGGGAAGTGGGTACTTGTTCTTGATAGTCTTCTTGTTCAATGGGCGGTAGTCAACACAAAGTCGGTCCATTCCACCCTTCTTCTTCACAAAAAGTACTCCACAACCCCACGGAGAAGAACTAGGTCGGATGAGACCCATTCTCTCTTGAATATCGAGTTGCTTCTTCAGCTCCTTCAACTCTTCAGGTCCGAGCTTGTAAGGACGTTTGCAAACCAGTTCCGTGCCAGGCTCAAGATCGATGACGAATTCAACTGGCCGATGCGGAGGCATTCCTGGAAGCTCTTCTGGAAAGACGTCTTGATATTCGCAAACGACTGGAATTTGCGAGATGGCATCCAGTTCACCCTTCTCATTGAGAGAAAACAGACGGATGGTATCATCACGAGCGGCAAAGATAATTACATCCTAAGACGAATGAGTTAATTGAATCTGCCTGGCAGCACAATCAAGCTGAGCCTTGTGCTTAGAAAGCCAATCCATTCCAAGAATAAGATCAATATCTGAGTTACCAAGGACCACTGGAGAGGATAGAAACTTGTAGTCGCCCAACGTGATAGTAACATCCGGGGCCATAGCGCTTGCATTCATGAATTTACCCGGAGAAACAACGGATAACTGACTAGGCAAATCTTGTAAAGGCAACTCATGCTTAGAAACAAATGGCCTCGAGATGAAATAATGCGATGCACCAGTGTCAAAAAGAACTTTTGCAGGAATATCGTTAACAGGAAGGTTACCCATGATGACATCTGACGAGTCCTCTGCCTGAGCTGCATTCATCAAGTTGACCTTGGCGGACTTGGGGTTATGCTTGACCACAGCTGTACTTGCCGATCTCACAGGAGGAGGAGGAGGGAGACGCCTCTGATTGAAGCATTTGTTGGCATAGTGACCCTTCTGTTGGCACTTGTTGCACATGACCTCTAAAAGCAGACGGTGATACGGAGCACTGGATCTTGGAGCTTGAGACGAAGTCTTGTGCTGAAAGCCAGGGTTGGGTGGGTGGGAAGATCCACTGCCACCTTTGCTCTTCTATTGATACGGCTGATGGAACCGAGGAGGAGGAAGCCAATACTTCTGCTGCTTAGCCACTTGAGTTGAGGAAGAAGGAGTAGCATCTCTGACTCGCTTCTTGGAATCATCGCACTTCAGTTGAGCAGCCTCTTGCTTCAATGCCATGTTGTAAAACTCATCGTACCTCATGGGCTCAAAGAGAACAAGAGCTAGCTGGATTTCTTCTCTCAGACCACCCCTGAACTGGTATATCATGCTCTTCTCGTCAGGGACGTCCTGCTTAGCAAAGCGGGCGAGCTTCTAAAACATCTTGTTGTACTCATAGACAAACATAGAGCCTTGCTTCAGGTTGCGGAATTCCTCACACTTGCTTTCAACCACGCTCTGAGGAATAAGATGAGCTTTGAAGTCTTGACGGAATTCATCCCAGGTAATCACACGTCCTCCTCTGGAATCTTTGTACTGCTGAAACAATTCTGTAGCTTGGTCTTTGAGTTGGAAGGAAGCAAACTTGACAAAGTCCTCAGGCCTGACGTTACTGCACTCGAAATGCTTGCATAAGTCCACGAGCCAATCATCAGCGTCAGTTGCCTCAACACAATTGCTGAAGGTCTTTGGCTGGTTAGCAAGGAACTGGTTGAGTGTAGCAAAGTGATTCTGATTGTTGCCTTGGTTGCCATGGTTCGCTTGGTTGCGCTCTTGAAGAATTTGCATGATCAGCTGCGTGTTTGCATTGGTAGCAGCCATCACAGCTTGCCATGCCTCTGGAGGTGGAGGTGGTGGTGGCGGATCAGGATTCGGAGTCGTGCGCGTTGGAGGAGCCATCCTGAAGAGGTTGACATCCATTAGCACACTGGTAGACAAAAATTGAAGCTGAATCCAACGGGTAGAAATTGCAACATATAGTCTTCACATCCGAACAAAATGAACGAATGCATTCCAATTGAAATGGTCACATATCCATAAATTGAGAAGCCACTTAGAATTTAGGTAGAGGAATAAAATCAACAAGGTACGGAGGAAGAACGAATACTCGGTAAGGATCACCCAATCTCAAACCAAATATCCATGGAAGAAGAACTAGAGCTACAAGAATTCCCACCTATGAAACTCCCGAACCTTTCCGGTTATGCAATCAGGTGTTGGGGATACAGGGGAAGCATAATATCTCACCCAAATCTAGCAAATCCTACATCCAGCTGTATCCATCCTTCAACACATAACCGAGAAAACTTCGGAAATCGTCTACCTCAACCTTCGAAAAGCATCCGTTATACAAGTTATGGCAATACTCCCGAACTCCCGCCCCAGTACTGGGTGGCGTCGAGGTTATCTCACCAACAACTGCATAAAAGAGATTTTCGATGTCGGCGAACTAAACTCAGGTATTCCAGAACTGCAACGATAAAATTGTGACGACAACACCTCGGAGCTCAACTCCCCGGGACACTACCACAACCCCTAAATGACAGGAGGCACCAAGAACAATGTTCTCGTCACAAATCGATCGGAACAATTCCAAGATACCCGCGTGATCCTAATTTTTTTTTAGTGAAATTTGAGAAGAGAAGAGTCAAAACTCTACATCAGGATGCCTTACAAGAGCGATGAAGGGATTGGGGAGTAAAAAGAATTCCTAAACTCTCCAATATATAATTCCTAAATGACTCAAAACATTTGTCTAGACTCAACTCGTCAGCTAATTCGATCAAGCAGGGGGGCTCCTAAGGTCGGGGAAGGCTCTGATTACCAACTTGTAACACCCTCGATGCGACTATATCTCCTACGTGTCGAAGCACGACTTAGAGGCATAACCGCATTGAAAGCAATGTCGCAAGTAAGGTAATCTTCACAAGAACCCATGTAAATAGATAATAGGGGAAAAGGTACATAGTTGGCTTACACTCGCCACGCCACACAAGGTACATAAATAGCATTACAATCATCCAATACACTCATGGTCCGACTACGGTACCAAAATAAAAGATCAACCCCGACATGTGACACGGTCCCGATCGCCCCAACTGGGCACCACTACTGATCATCAGGGAAAGACACATAGTAACGGCGTGAGTCTTCGTCGAACTCCCACTTGAGCTCAAGCACATCATCTGGAACGGAGTCATCAGGCCCTGCATTTGGTTTGGAAGTAATCTGTGAGCCACGGGGACTCAGCAATCTCGCACCCTCGCGATCAAGACTATTTAAGCTTATAGGTAAGGCAAGGTAATATGTGGAGCTGCAGCAAGCGACTAGCATATATGGTGGCTAACCTATTCGCAAAAGAGAGCGAGAAGAGAAGGCAAAGCACGAACGAAGAACTATAGAACAACCTACGGCAAACATTACTCCAACACCGTGTTCACTTCCCAGACTCCGCCGAGAAGAGACCATCACGGTAACACACGCAGTTGATTCATTTTAAATAAGTTAAGGTTCAGATTATCTACAACCGGACATTAACAAATTCCCATCTGCCCCTAACCGCGGGCACGACTTTCGAAAGTTCAAATCCCTTAGTTACCTTGAGAAAAAAGGGATCAGAAAATACAATTGCAAGCATGTGAACATGGCAAAAACATAATCAGGTTACAGACTTAGAGAAAAACTGGAGCATGCAAAACTGTTAACGAGTAGGCATGTTCACGAGCTCGATGCACTCACTATGGAGCAAGGCATGACAACCAAAGCATACACCCATCAAGAATACATATCATATAAGATAGACATGGCAAGAACAACAACATAGCATGCACGGATCAACAACAACATCCCCGGCAAAATCTCTAACGAATCAACAATCTGCCAGGATTCACGAAATAGCAAAACTAGAGCTCGATTGACTCAAGCTAGGGTGCTCCATAAATGCAAACAAAGACATGGATGGATAGAGCACCACAATGTTAACAAATCATCCTTACTGATCATCCTCAAAATAGGCACGGATCACTAGGAAACAACATGAACATATGGCATATTGGTAAAAACAGATCAAGGACTTGGAGAAATTCTAAGTCCCTGAAATCAGCATTAACGAATGCACTACTTTGCAAGCTTGTGATAGTCACCCCACATGTCACAAAAATACATGGATAGCACCTCTGTAAAGATGGCATGGCATGTAACAAAACACATGTAGAGCTCAGGAGCATATCATGCACATAATAATCATGGCAAAAATGACAAATAGCTATTTGACGCAGCAGATCTGACAAATATCTCAAATAGCTCTCTTCCAACAGCATTTCGGGCATCAAGATGATCTCAAATGAAAATGATGAAATGAGGTGAAATGATGTACTCTCTGAGACGAACATTTTGATATGCCACACGCTCAAATCGGAGTTACGAGTGCGGAGTTATGGCATGATGAAAAACGCAAAAAATAAAGGGAGAGGCGGAAAGTCAACCGAGTCCAGATCTAGGGTTCCTTGGCACGCGAACCGAGGCAACTCCGGCGAGCTCACAGCGGCTCCGGCGAGCTCGAAGGAGCGGCGAGGAGGCGAGGGAGAGGCGGATCCGGCCTCTCCCGACTGGATCCGGCGGCGGGTGGCGACTCCGACCACCGCGGGGAGGTGAGGGGGCGCGGGGAGGCGAGCTTGCGGCTTCCGGCGAGCTCCTGCTGGCTGGCGATGAGGCAAAGGCGGCGGAGGGCGGCGTGGCTCCCGGGCGGCGCGCGGGTAGAGGAAGAGGAAGCCCCGGGTGGCGGCGGGTGGCGACCCGGGCCGGGAGGGCCCCGCCTGGGCCCGGGCGGGCCGGCGGCGCTGAGGCGGAGAAGTGGGCGCGCCCGCCACGTGGCGCGTTGTGGTTGGGGTGGCGGCAATGTCCGGACCTGTCTGGCGCACGGATGGAGCGGGGCTAGGATTTTGGGGTAGAGGAGATCCGGGAATTTCGGAGGGGGTTCTATATATAGGCATAGGAGGAGCTAGGAGAGTCCAAATGAGGTGCGGTTTTCGGCCACACGATCGTGATCGAATGCTCTAGATGATGGAGAGGGTTTTAGTGCGTTTTGGGCCAAATTGGAGGGGTGTTGGGCTGCAACACACACGGGGCCTTCTCGGTCCCTCGGTTAACCGTTGGAGCATCAAACGAAGTCTAAATGGTACGAAACTTGACAGGCGGTCTACCGGTAGTAAACCAAGGCCACATGACAAGCCTCGGTCCAATCCGGAAATGTTTAACCCCCACACACAAAAAGAGGTAGAAAGGGGCACCGGAGGAGATAGGAGCGCCGGAATGCAAAACGGACAACGGGGAAAATGCTCGGATGCATGAGACGAACACATATGCAAATGCAATGCACATGATGACATGATATGAGATGCACGACAACGACAACAACGCACGGAGACAAAAACCCGAACCCAAGGAAATAAATTAACTTAGCGCCGGAAACGGCAAGAGTTGGGATACATATAAGGTAAATTACATCCGGGGTGTTACAGTGAGGAAAAGCCGAAATCTATGGCAGCCCTCACGACACTCATGACTCGCTTTTGTGCGGGAGAAGACAGCTGGCTAGCTTGCAGTAATAACATATCAAAGAACCATGGTACTTTGGATACCAACGATGGCAATAGCAGGTCACGTCGCAACAAACATAAGCGCCGCATTAACAACGACAATACCGAGGATATAGTAGTTAATGCCGGATTCAAAGGCTCTAAACCCGGTCAGCAGAAAAAGCCATTCAAAAGAAGCACTCCGGGCCCGTCCAGTTTGGACCGTATACTCGATCGCTCGTGTCAAATACACGGCACCCCCAACAAGCCAGCCAACCACACCAACAGGGATTGTTGTTCAAGCAGGCCGGCAAGTTAATTGCCGAAAACAAAGATAAGAGACCACATAGCGATGACGAGGAGGAGCCCCGGCAGCCGAATACCGGAGGACAGAAGAGGTTCCCCCCACAAGTGCGGACGGTGAACATGATATACGCAACCCACATCCCCAAGAGGGAGCGGAAGCGTGCACTCAGGGACGTATATGCGTTGGAGCCAGTCGCCCCAAAGTTCAACCCATGGTCCTCCTGTCCGATCACCTTCGATCGCAGGGACCACCCCACTAGTATCCGTCATGGGGGATTCGCCACACTGGTCCTAGACCCAATCATTGATGGATTTCACCTCACTCGAGTCCTCATGGATGGCGGCAGCAGCCTGAACCTGCTTTATCAGGACATAATGCGCAAAATGGGTATAGACCCCTCAAGGATCAAACCCATAAAAACGACCTTTAAAGGCATGATACCAGGTGTAGAGGCCCACTGCACAGGCTCAGTCACACTGGAAGTGGTCTTCGGATCCCCGGATAACTTCCGAAGCGAAGAGTTAATCTTCGATATAGTCCCATTCCGCAGTGGCTATCATGCACTGCTTGGGCGAACCGCATTTGTGAGATTCAATGCGGTACCGCATTATGCATACCTCAAGCTCAAGATGCCAGGACCTCGGGGGGTCATTACAGTTAATGGAAACACAGAGCGCTCTCTCCGAACGGAGGAGCACACTGCGGCCCTCGCAACAGAAGCACAAAGCAGCCTCTTAAGGCAATCCACTAGTTCGGCGATTAAGGACCCGGACAACTTCAAGCGCGTCCGGAGTAATCGACAATTGGACCGCCTGGCATGTTCCGACCTCGCATAGCAATGCGGCCCCCACCCCGATCCCAGCCAAACGACGAAACCCGTGCCACGCGTACATAATTACGCATTAAAAATACCATGGGCACAGGCGGGGAAGGGGGCACGACTACGACACGCCCCAAGACACGGGTTAAACCGCACTAGGGGCTTCGCGCTTTGTTATTTTCCTCTCTTTCAGGACATTAATCTCTGGAAACCCTGTCCGGCAGCATGATTGCCGAACACATGATGCAGCAACCAAGGAGGCAGAAAGCTACATCACACCACGGAACTCCCAGGTGGATTACAATAACGAGTGAAATACTTGCTTTAATATTATTCCTCAGCTTGCCCTTGGAGGGGACATAGTCCTACTTTTTGCTTATCGCACTACCCGTATCATTCTGCTTTAACGCACATTTTTGAATAAACAATGCATTGCATCAAGGCTTTTATTGCATTCTTCTTATATATATATATATATATGTTCATTCATGACATCAAGAACCCGTACACTCTGGTACGGCCAATACGCTAGGGTCTTAAGCATACCCCATAATACGGCATGAGAAGTCCGAACACTTTTGACAGTGCAGCACCCCTAACTTATAGCATTATATGCATCAGCTCCGAATCATGTCTTGGGTTAATAGTTGGGTTTGCCCGGCTCCCTTGTTTTGGTACCTTACGTTCCGCTATATCGGCTAAGGTAGCACTGGGAGAACTATTGCGATTGTGCCCCGGTTCTGCTGGGCTAAGCACCTCAGTAGAGAAAGCTAAAACTGACTGTCATGATAAGGCGAGAGACTAGTCACTGTACGAGAGGTTTTCGAGTCCTTAAAGACTTATGCCGCTTAGAGCGAGGAGTCGGCCCTGTCCGGCTTAAGGCATGTATTGCGCTCCAAGTTCGGCCTTCCGAATACTAGGGGCTTCGCTGAAATTTAAAATTATAGAATTCTATGGCTAATGAGAGTGATAATGCATCATAGTCCGATTGCCTTGTTCGTTGTGCTGAGCACCTCCCTCGAAGGACCCAAAAATGGGAACAAGAGTGCTCAGGTTTATCCTGAACACCCCAGCACTCGTGGCATGGGGGCAGAAGCCAACGACTAGCCATCTCTCAGATTTGATAAACAGCCGCACAGAAGGTAATATTTTAAATTCAAACAAGCATTGCATAGCACATATGAACAAGTTTTCATACTATAGGATCGCACGAGCAAGTTCATTCAAATATTACATCTTTCGCACACTTGTCTACTACAAGACGGGCACCCTTCAGGACACCCTCATAGTACATCTCGGGATGGCGATGCTCCTTGCCCTGCGGCGGCCCCTCCTTCACCAGCTTTACGGCGTCCAGCTTCACCTAGTGCACCTTCGCACGGGCAAAAGCCCGGCGTGCACCTTTGATGCAAACGGACGGCTTGACGACCTCCAGCCATGGGCAGGCATCCACAAGCTGCCTCACTAGGCCGAAGTAGCTGTTGGGAAGGGCGTCGCCAGGCCACATCCGGACTATAAGGCCCTTCATGGCCTGTTCGGCCGCCTTGTGCAGCTCGACCAGTTGCTTCAGCTGGTCGCTCATAGGCATCGAGTGTTCGGTCCCAGTATACTGAGACCAGAACAGCTTCTCCGTCGAGCTTCCCTCCTCGGCCCGGTAAAACTATGCGGCATTCGACACGCTTCAGGGCAAATCTGTGAATGCTCCTGGAGAGCTCCGGACTCGGGTAAGTAACAAGTAATTTACTTTCACATGCTTGCTTTGCATATTGAAAGCCTTACCCGCCGCTATCTTTATCATCGCCTCAATCTCCTGGAGGGCCTTTTGGGCTTTAGCCTTGGCATTCTTTGCGCTCTCAAGGGCCGCGGCAAGCTTGGACTCTCGCGTCTTCGAGTCAAGCTCCAACGCCTTGTGCTTCGTCACGAGAGCTTGGAGCTCTTGCTGCACCTCGCCCACCCGCGCCTCTTGTTTTTCCTGCTCGGTGCGCTCCTGGGCCGCTTTGTTTTCGGCCTCTGACAGCGCTTGCTTCAGGGCTGCCACTTCGGTCGTGGCCCCTGGCAAATTCATGATGATCTTGTCATTTTGCAATCGCATCTTTTTTATATATATCTATAGACTAGGTATTACTTACCTTTGTTCTCCTCGAGCTTCCTCTTAGCAAGGCCGAGCTGTTTCTGGGACCCCTCGAGGTCCTACTTCAGTACGGCGACCTCCGCAGTCAGTGCGGCAGAGGTCAGCAGCGAAGCCTACATACGCATATAGACATACTTATAGTAGACTCCTACGAATATTATTAGATCCTCTATTCGGCTTTTCTTTTTGAACACCAAACAGAGCATCAGGGGCTACTATCTATGCGGTAATATTTTCATATATTTTTTACATACCTCAAAGCCTTTTAGAAGGCTGGCACAAGCTTCAGTCAGCCCGCTCTTGGCGGACTGAACTTTCTGGATCACCGCACTCATAATAGTGCGGTGCTCCTCGACGATGGAGGCACCGTTAAGCACCTCCAGCAAGTTATCCGGTGCCTCCGGTTGGACGGAGGTCACCGGCGCGGTAGGCTTGCCCTTCTTAGTGGGGGGCCGCCTGCCGGAGTTCGGAACCACTGAAGGTTCCGGCGCGATGTTTGGCCCAGTGCCGTACTTGGATCCCTTGGGAACCTTGCTCCCTTTTCGCCTACAGTCCGGAAGGTCGCCTTGCGGCGCCTCCAGGACCACCTCCCCTTGGCTTGGAACCTTTTGGGACAACACCTCGGTGTTGTTCGTAGGGCGAGGGGTGGAAGCGGTCGGAAGTGAAAAGCTATTCACATCCGATGAATCCAAGGAACCACTCGATGATATGTCGGCTTGGGCTCGGGGCGGACTGCATGATTATATTCGGCGTGAGGAGAAGCTGTGCAATAAAGGAACGCTACGAGTCACTCTGGTATCCGAATACTTACGACTTCACGAGGGGCTTGGCCCTGGGCGGCCACTCCTCTTTGCTGTCGGCGGCATTGGTGGAGTAGTCCGGAGGAAGGGTCCTTCCCTTCTTGGACCCTCTGGCCTCCCCAGTTGGGCAGCCTTCCTTTTCTTTTCGCCCCCTGCTGGAGGGGAAGAAGCCTCTTTTTCCTCCTCCTCATCTTTGTGGGAGGAGCGCGCCTCGGAGTCATCGGACGATGAGTCCGACACCATCGGGCGCCGGGAACTCTTTCGGGTTCCCGTGGCCTTCTTCTTGGCCTTCTTCTCCGGCACCACGTAAGGTGCCGGAACAAGCAGCTCCGCCAAGCGGGCGTCTACTGGGCCTTCGGGCAAAGGAGCAGGACAGTCGATCTGTCCGGCCGTCTCCTGCCAGTCCTGTCAAAGGTACGGGAGCTTAGATCCCGCATAGAGTCAAACTATGAAAAACGAGTATCCTATAAGAGGTAAAACAGCTTACCACGCTGGCTTGGCGCTTCGTGCAGAATCCGCGATCCACGGTAGTGGGAGGGGGAACCTCGGCGCCCTTGAATAGCACCTTCCAGGCATCCTCGTGTGTTGTGTCGAAGAGCCTATTCAGAGTTTGGTGCTGGGCCAGGTCGAACTCCCACAAGCTGAAAGCCCGTTGTTGACACGGGAGGATCCGGCGGATGAGCATGACCTGGACTACGTTGACGAGTTTGAGCTTCTTGCTCACCATGTTTTGGATACATGTTTGGAGTCCGGTCAGCTCTCCCGAACTACCCCAGGACAGGCCCTTCTCTTGCTAGGAGGTGAGCCGCGTGGGGATGCCAGATCAGAACTCGGGGGCCGTTACCCATTCAGGGTCACGCGGCTCGGTGATGTAGAACCACCCTGATTGCCACCCCTTTATGGTCTCCACGAACGAGCCCTCGAGCCATGTGCCGTTGGGCATCTTGCCCACCATGGCGCCTCCGCACTCCGCCCGGCGGCCGCTCACTACCTTCGGCTTGACATTGAAGTTCTTCAGCCATAAGCCGAAGTGGGGCTTGATGCGGAGGAAGGCCTCGCACACGACGATAAACGCCAAGATGTTGAGGATGAAGTTCGGGGCCAGATCGTGGAAATCCAGGTCGTAGTAGAACATGTGCCCCCGGACGAATGGCTGGAGAGGGAATCCCAGTCCGCGGAGGAAATGGGTAAGGAACACTACCCTCTCGTGGGGCCTGGGGGTGGGGATGAGCTGCCCCTCATCTGGGAGCCGGTGCGCGATGTCGTCGGGCAGGTATCTGGCTCTCCTCAGCTTCTTGATGTGTCCCTCCATGATGGAGGAGACCATCCACCTGCCTCCCACTCCGGACATGGTTGGAGAAGGTCGAGGTGGGAAATGCTGACTTGGGCGCTGGAGCTCGAG
This sequence comes from Triticum dicoccoides, assembly GCF_002162155.2. NCBI lineage: Eukaryota > Viridiplantae > Streptophyta > Magnoliopsida > Poales > Poaceae > Triticum > Triticum dicoccoides. Next base: position 253,114,084 of record NC_041388.1, read on the forward strand.
TGTGCAAAAATGGATGAGCAAAGGAGGAAGAAGGCGTGGATGAAAAGGTGAATCCTTATCCCTTTATAAGGGCGGACTAAACTAAGCACCTCCACTAGCCTGGTAAAACTCGCTTATCCAGCAAGCGTCGTAATTGATGGCGCGGTTGGGTTACCCATGTCCGTATTGATGAGAATCCCGTAATAAGGGGAACACGATCTCTGCTTTGACAAGACATGTCAAGAAATTGCCTCGCGTTATGTGCGGGGCTAGTTAAAGAAAAACGGTTCAAATAATCACCAAGCCATGGCATGATGTCATGTTGCCTAAACGTGTCAGCAGATTAGATTTGTGGAAATATTATTCTCTCTACGGTGGTATGTGGAACTTATTTTGCAGGGTCGAACACTATCCTTTATTTGAACTCTTATGTGGTATATCCGGAGGAGGAACCCGCCTTGCAATGCCGAAGACAACACTGCGCGCCGGACTCGTCGTCATTGAAGCCTGGTTCAGGGGCTACTGAGGGAGTCCTGGATTAGGGGGTCTCCGGATAGCCGGACTATATCCTTTGGCCGGACTGTTGGACTATGAAGATACAAGATTGAAGACTTCGTCTCGTGTCCGGATGGGACTCTACTTGGCGTGGAAGGCAAGCTAGGCAATACGGATATGTATCTCCTCCTTTGTAACCGACCTTGTGTAACGCTAGCCCCCTCCGGTGTCTATATAAACTGGAGGGTTTTAGTCCGTAGGACAACAGACAATCATACCATAGGCTAGCTTTTAGGGTTTAGCCTCTCCGATCTCATGGTAGATAAACTCTTGTAATACCCATATCATCAAGAATAAATCAAGCAGGACGTAGGGTTTTACCTCCATCAAGAGGGCCGGAACCTGGGTAAAACATTGTGTCCCCTGCCTCCTGTTACCATCCGCCTAGACGCACAATTCGGGACCCCCTACCCGAGATCCGCCGGTTTTGACACAGACATAGGCCAAACCAAACTGATAATTCGAAGAGACTTGCAAATATTAACCAATCACACATAAAAGATTTCAGAGAAGAATCAAATATTGTTCATAGATAGACTTGATCATAAACCCACAATTCATCGGATCTCAACAAACACACCGCAAAAAGAGTTACATCGAATAGATCTCCAAGAAGATCGAGGAGAACTTTGTATTGAGATTAAAAGAGAGAGAAGAAGCCATCTAGCTAATAGCTATGGACCCGAAGGTCTAAACTAAACTACTCACACATCATCGGAGGGGCCATGGAGTTGATGTAGAGGCCCTCCGGGATCGATTCCCCCTCCGGCGGAGCTCCGGAAAAGGCCCCAAGATGGGTTCTCTTGGGTACAGAAGGTTGCGGCGGTGGAAATAGGGTTTCGTGGTGCTCCTAGATGTTTTCTGGGTATGTGGATATATATAGGAGGAAGAAGTAGGTCGGTGGAGCCACGAAGGGCCCATGAGGGGGAGGGTGCACCCAGGGCGGGTAGGTACGCCCCCTACCTCGTGGCCACCTCGTTGGTTGCTTGACGTCTACTCCAAGTCCTTTGGATCACGTTTGTTCCAAAAATCACGCTCCCGAAGGTTTCATTCCATTTGGATTCCGTTTGATATTCCTTTTCTGCGAAACAATGAAATAGGCAAAAGAAAGAACAATTTGCATTGGGCCTTGGGTTAGTAGGTTAGTCCGAAAAATAATATATAAGTGTATAAGTAAGCCCATTAACATCCAAAATAGATAATATAATAGCATGGAACAATAAAAAATTATAGATACGTTGGAGACGTATCAACCCCCAAGCTTAGACCTCACTTGTCCTCAAGCGGAAGTCGATATCGAAAAATATGTCCACATGTTTAGAGATAGAGGTGTCGATAAAATAAAATACGGACATGAGGGCATCATGATCATTC
>NC_041388.1:253116288-253168140 GCF_002162155.2 Triticum dicoccoides
ATGCTGAAGTAACAATCTATTCACAATGTAAAGTATGAATCAGAAACTTCATTGAAAAACTAGCGAACTATAATCTCCGTCATTGAAGCAATTGCAATTTATCGTAACATCAGAAAGAGTCAATATAAGATCTTTTCAGCAAGTCCACATACTCAACTATCATTTTGTCTTTCACAATTTCTAACACTCACGCAATACTTATGGGTATGAAGTTTTAATCGGACACAGAGAAATATAGGGACTTATAGTTTTTCCTCCCAACCTTTTACCTCAAGGGTAATGTCAACAAAAATGCTTTATGAAAACCCACATCCAATTGGATATATATATATCAGGATCTTTCCAACACATAGTGCTTGCCAAAGGATAAAGTGTAAAAAGGAAAGGTGAAGATCACCATGACTCTTGTATAAGGTATAAGACAAAAATAAAAGATAGACCCTTCGCAGAGGGTAGCAGAGGTTGTCAAGTGCTTTTATAGTTGGATGCACAAAATCTTAATGCAAAAGAACGTCACTTTATATTGCCACTTGTGATAGGGACCTTTATTATGCAGTCCGTCGCTTTTATTTCTTCCATATCACAAGCTCATATAAAGCTTATTTTCTCCACACTAATAGATCATACATATTTAGAGAGCAATTTTTATTGCTTGCAACAATGACAACTTACTTGAAGGATCATATTCAATCCATAGGTAGATATGGTGGACTCTCATGGCAAAACTGGGTTTAAGGATATTTGGAAGCACAAGTAGTATCTCCACTTGGTGTAATGAATTTTGCTAGCATGAGGGGGAAAGGCAAGCTCAACATGTTGGATGATCCATGACAATATAATTTATTTCGGATATAAGAAAACATAACCCATTGCGTTGTCTTCCTTGTCCAACATCAGCTTTTTAGCATGTCATATTTTAATGAGTGCTCACAATCATAAAAGATGTCCAAGATAGTATATTTATATGTGAAAACCTCTCTTTCTTTATTACTTCCTATTAATTGCAACGATGACCAAAACTATGTTTGTCAACTCTCAACAACTTTTATTCATCATACTCTTTATATGTGAAGTCATTACTCTCCATAAGATCAATATGATCTCTTTATTTCTTTTTATTCTTTCTTTTTTATTTTATTCCCTCAAGATCATAGCAAGATAACCAAGCCCTCGACTCAAGACTAATCTTTATTACATATAGCTCACGAACTCGATTACATAGATAAGGATCAACACAAAAACTCAAAGCTAGATCATACTAAACTTTATTCTGCTAGATCAAGATATAACCAAAAGGATCAAACTAAGAAAATGGTAAAGGTAGAAGTGTGATGGTGATACGATACCGGGGCACCTCCCCCAAGCTTGGCAGTTGCCAAGGGGAGTGCCCATACCCATGTGTTTATGTTTGTTTCTTCAGAGATAGTGATGTGATACTTTTGGCAATGATGCCCCTTAGGATACGGTTCTCTTCCTCGAGCTTATTGACTTGCGGCTTAAGATCCATTGTTTCCTTCCGGAGTTCCCGCGACAGCTAAAGATTCTTTCACCCATGGATGTTGCATCGCTGCGGGAGAACAACTAGCACTCTTTTTCATATTTTCATAAGAAAAAAATCTAGCATTGGGAGGGATGACCGAATTTGGAATTGCTGAGCTCTAGAGTTCCTCCATCATAAATATGGCTTGGAGACGAGAGGTAACTTCTTGATCTTCCTCCATGGCATCTATCCTTTTCAAGTCGGCCTCCATCTCTTCCTCAGTTGATGCCCCAAAGTGATCGGCATCACTGTTCGCTTTTTGCCACGGTGTCGGGTGAGATACCGGGCTCTCCCTGACTGACTCTTGAGAAGACATGTTAATCTAATCTGCGGCAGAAACAACTCAAAACAAAAATAGAGGATTTTATCGTGGTACAGTGGTCAAAACCTTCAGGAGACTATATAACGAATTTTTACCGACCAAAAGAAATATCATGCAAGAAAACGGAGTCCGGTGGGCACACGAGATGCCCACGAGGCAGGGGGAGTGCCCAAGGGGTAGGGTGCTGATGAGGACATCAATACCATTGTTACACCCACAACCCTTGCTGCTATACATACTGGACCAATTACTAGAGCTCGCGCACGCCAATTGAATTATCAGGTACTTTTGTTTCTTGGTAACGATTCTAATGTTCATGAGAATATGATGCTGCCTAAATTGGATACATTTGTTTTGCTTACAAATGAAGGGCCTAGCTTGGACTAGAAAGATGAACCTTGGAGAAAGTTCAAGCATGGAGATGATGGCATGCACAAGGGGAACAAGAATGGAGTTACAAGTGATGATTCCAGGACTTTGAAGCCACCATAATGACTGCATGAAGCTTTGGACGAAATATACAAGATGCCACTTCATACATTTCATCCAGAGGGTATTCTAGGTGTTGCGTCACCTTATTTTTGGGCCAGACCCATGTAATTTCGAAATACTTGATTATAGGCTGTTTTTAGAGTCCGTATGTGTGGGAAACAAGAGTTAGGGTTGGTTTCGGACCCCTCCTCCAAGGGCCACGAAATTCCCCCCTCTCTCCTCCATATATATAGCCCTTAGGGCATCGTTTAGACTTTGGGTTTTTTTAGATTAAAGTTCGGCATACATGCAACTTTGCGTACTTTGTTTGTGTTCAACGACCAGACAAAGGCGTCATAGAACCCCACCTTGATCAATAAAGCTTTCCTCTTATATTCGCAATATCCAGATTGCAATCTTAGTTTCTTGCTTGTTCTTCGTTTGCCTGCAAGAAACAGACCTTCGTGAGGTTGATCATGCTCCGGCATGGTCAATAACCTCTCGGAGTTGGTTTAGCGATTGCTAAGGCGCGACGTCCTCGCACGTTCATAGTTGGATCGTCAAAGTTGACTTCCTCCAAAACGATAGCCACCATCTCATCGAAAGACGGGACACCTTAGCCTCTATCTAATGGCATCAGATTTCCAGGTTGCTCGGTGAGATTTTACAGTTTTTCGTAGTTTAGATCGAGTCTGTTCTTCATACCTACAGTCCACGAAAAAGCCAAAAAAATTAGGGTTAGTTCATCATATCCGAACCAGTCTGAGCCTTTGAATAGTATTTTCAGTATTTTGCTTTGTTGAATTTGCGGTTGCATCATCGTGTCTAGTTGCTGGTCTTAGAGTCTAGTCTTTTAGAGTTTTGAGTTCTGGTCATAAGTTGTCACGCCGCTGCCACACCATCATCATCGCCCCTGCATCTAACACCACCGCTTATCCGCCACCGATCCGTCTCCATATACCATCACCAGTCCGTATCCATATACCACCACCAATCCGTATCCATATACCACCACTGCTGCCATATCCTACCACCATATATCCACCACCAATCCGAGTTCCTTTCATATTAGGTTTGTTTTTGAGATCCATCTAATTTCCGATTCGTGTTTCCTTGCCTGAGTAGGTTTTGGAAAAAAAAGTCTGGAGACCCCTAGGCAGTTTTTAGGCCAAAATTTTCGCAGGCAAAAATATTTTTTCCCTATCCTATTTTTAGGCTTTTCTGAGTCTTTTGAGCCATGTGCCATCATAGTGATTTTTTGTCGCACTTTTTCATCATCGCTGCCCTGATTTCCAAAAAAAAAATAGTCAAAAAAAATTTCATGCCCATCCTGTCAGTTTGACATGGGTAGAGTTTTGAGACACTCGCCATTATAGTGATTTTTCGCAAAAAAACAAAGAGGAGCGCCAAAAAAATAGAGCAAAAATATATATTCCAGAGTGTGCTTTTCCCTTGTTTATGTGCAGCGCCGTGATTTTTTAGTGTTCTAGGCTCACGTCTCTAGCACGGTCTAGCCTAGGACCAACACAGTACCGTCGTTGAGCGTTTATTCAACTTTGCATCTCTGAATTGATTATTGCTAATCTTTTTGCTACCATATTATAAGCCTTCCTAGCTCCACATAAATCTACGTCGTGCGTTTGATTCTCCCTGGTAATCGCTATATCCAAGCTTTGAGAGTTTTTACTACATCGGTTGCCGATCACCGCCTGTTGTTGGGTAAGAGCTGGTAAGAATTTGAGATTTGCTTGACGGATTTATGACACCCACCACCACCACTTGTTAGTAGTCTGTAGGATCATATTCTTGTGTGTTTCTATTGCTGCTAACCATGGCAAGATCACAAGCCGACGAGATTGACTGGGAGAACTTGATGAACAAGGAGCTTCATGATAAGTTTCAGCAAATGATGAGTGGACAGGTGGAAGATGTGCTAAAGAGATTTGAAGAGGCCATGGAGAAGATAGATGGCATGGAGAAGATGTTCGAAACAAAGCTCGATAACAAGTTTACTGAATTGCTTTCGCGTTTTCCACCACCACCGCCGGCTGCACCTGTCCTCTACAACAACAACAACAACAACAACAACAACAACAACAACAACAACAACAACGTCTCCTTCGAAATCAAGTGGGATGAGCATTGCGAGTTCCTATTGACCCTGGGCAAAATTCCGGTGCCGCTGTTGATGCTTCTATAGCTCCTGCTGCTACTGCAGAGGTGGAGGACCATTACGAGGATGAGGTTGATCAAAATCAGAACTACGTGCAATCACCAGCACCACCAGCACCACCACCACCAGGTCGTCCTCAGGTATATCATTGTAACGGTAGGGCTGCAGCACCACTTGAGGTACGAGATCATGAACTTTTTCCTAAACTGAAATTGAATATTCCACCATTTGAGGGTACATATGTTCCTGATATATATCTTGGGAGTTAGGAACTGAACAACATTTTACATGTTTACAATATCCTGAGGAGAGACATGTTCCTGCTGCTGTTTGTGCGTTCACTAGTTTTGCATGTGTTTGGTGGTCTGAACATTGTAGATTATGTCCTATTCCAGCTACTTTGGGCTGCTTTGAAAACTGCTATGCGTACTCGTTGGGTTCCACCATATTATCAACGTGAATTACTTCAAAAATTACAGCACTTAAGACAAGGAAAAAATTCCGTAGAAGAATATTATCAGGAATTACAAACTAGCATGATTAGATGTGGTATTGTTGAGGAGAATGAGGCTATGCTTGCACGTTTTATGGGTGGATTAAATAGAGAGATTCAGACCATTCTAGAGTATAAGGAGCATAATAATATCACTCGTTTATTCCATCTTGCTTGTAAAGATGAATGTGAAGTGCAGGATCGACACGCATTGGCGCGGACTAACTTTTCTGCAGGTTGACCTTCATCATGGACACTGAGGGAGTCCTGGACTAAGGGGTCCTCGGGCGTCCGGCCTGTTATCCAAGGGCCGGACTGATGGGCTGTGAAGACATCAGGGCCGAAGACTACACCGTGTCCGGATTGGACTCTACTTGGCATGGAAGGAAAGCTTGGCGACCGAAGATTCCTTCTTATGTAACCGACTCCATGTAAACCCTAGATCCCCTAGGTGTCTATATAAACCGAAGAGGATAGTCCGGAAAGGACAGATACATATACTCATTACCATACTCACATAGGCTAGACTTATAGGGTTTAGCCATTACGATCTCGTGGTAGATCAACTCTTGTATACTCATATTCATCAAGATCAATCAATAAGCAAGTAGGGTATTTCCTCCATAGAGAGGGTCCGAACCTGGGTAAACATCGTGTCCCCCGTCTCCTGTTACCATCGATCCTAGACGCATAGTTCGGTACCCCCTACCCGAGATCCGCCGGTTTTGACACCGACATTGGTGCTTTCATTGAGAGTTCCACTGTGTCGTTGACAAAAGGTTCGATGGCCCCTTCAATCTTCAATAATGACGCTGCCCAAGGAGGAACCTTACTCCCTAGACAGATCTTCGTATTCGGCAGCTTCGTACTGCGGGCCAACTCGCCTGGCCATCTGGAGCAGATCGACAGCTACTCCGCTGGCCATCAGGTCGGATTCGGAAGTTTGAACTACGTTGCGGATATCTGTGGAGACTTGATCTTCGAGGGATTTGAGCCTGCGGAGATCGCTCCCCCTCATCCCGATGAACGTGACTTAAATCTGTCATTGAATCACACCCAAGAGACGGTTCCTGCAGCTGCAACGACCTTAGAGCCGAAGCAGATCGAGCCATCCGAGGCCGCAGAGTCCGCGGCGTTGGAGCTGCACATGGACTCGACGCCCTACAATACTCACTTTAACGGAACTTCGGACTCGTCTCCGGCTATAAGTTCCGGACTGTGTACGCCCGCGGACACCGAGCTAGATCGGTTATCGATCTTCGAGTTCAGCGCTGCTGACATTTTCCAACACTCGCCTTTGGGTGACGTGCTAAAATCTTTAAAGAATTTTTCCTTGGAGAAGGAATCACAGCCGAACTATGTCCGGTTCGAGCTAGAGACGGATGATGAGGAATTTTGCTTCCCACCCGCCACCCAATTCATAGCCACCATCAATGACTTAACCGACGTGCTTGACTATGGCTCCGAAGACATCGACGGTATGGACGACAATCCCGACAAGGAGCAAGGCCAAGACCCTCCATTCACTGGACGTTGGACGGCTACCTCTTCATACGACATGTACATGGTTGATACACCTAAAGAATCTGGCGATGACAAAGAAGAACCAGGTGCGAATAAAACCTCTGAGACACAGTCCAAGCGCCGATGCCGCCCCAAGCCCCGCTGCTCGAAGAAGGGCAACAATGGACCGGAGAAAATAGTACTCCGGGTGATGCCGAAAACAATGAAGACCCTCTCGGGGCTACATCCGAACAGGAACACGACAACATGCAAGACAACCCTGATGAACAGGCCATAGAAGATGACTCGGAGGATGATAGTTACCGTCCACCCTCCGAGGAGGAGACAAGCCTTGGCAACAAAGACTTCATCGTGCCTGAGGATCCTCTCAAGAAGGAGCGCTTTAAGCTTCAGCTCATAGCCACTGCAAGGAGCCTAAATAGGAAAAAAGAGCAGCTTCAAGCTGAACAAGACCTGCTCGTCGATAGATGGACCGATGTCCTGATAGCCGAGGAATATGGCCTCAACCGCCCAGCCAAGAGCTACCTGAAACGCAGACTGCTACCTCAATTCAAGGAGGAGGCACCGAAGCACATATCTCCCTCACATAATGCGGACCGACCACCACGTGGTCGGGACATGGCGGCTGAATGATCACCCCGCGGTCGGGATAAAGCGGCAACTCAGGCCGAACAGCAGAGCGCCCCTCCACCCCGCCAAAATAGGGACGGAAGAGTCCGGAGTCATATGTACGACCTCTGACAGACCCTGGACAGTAGAGCAGGACACACAAGATCGATCTATGGATCGCGAGGATGTGCCTCGAGGCATGACGACGGCTACCTATTCGGACGAGACAAACCTAACCACGCTCTGGCCGAATGCCGCAAACGAACTCCATCTGAGCTCCGCCACGATGCGGACCGATATAGAGGCGCCGCACACCCGCTCTGCTTCACAGATGAAGTACTAGATCATGAATTCCCCGAGGGGTTCAAGCCCATCAATATCGAATCATACGACGGCACAACCGATCCCGCAGTGTGGATTGAAGATTTTATTCTTCACATACACATGGCCCTAGGAGATGACCTCCATACCATCAAATACCTCCCATTAAAGCTCAAAGGACTAGCTCGACACTGGCTAAATAGTCTACCTGAGAACTCCATCGGCAGGTGGGAGGACTTGGAAGAGGCCTTCCTCGACAACTTCCAAGGTACATATGTCCGGCCACCCGATGGCGATGACTTAAGCCACATAGTTCAACAATCTGGAGAATCAGCCAGAAATTTCTAGACTAGGTTCCTAACCAAAAAGAACCAGATCGTCGACTGTCCGGACGCTGAAGCCCTAGCGGCCTTTAAACATAGCATCCGGGACGAATGGCTTGCCCGCCACCTCGGCCAGGAAAAGCCGAGATCCATGGCAGCCCTCACGACACTTATGACCCGCTTTTGCGCGGGAGAGGATAGTTGGCTGGCTCGCAGTACAAACACAGCCAATGAAACAGGCCCCTCCGAGGCCAAAAACAGCACCGGCAAGCTCTGGCGCAACAGACACAAACGCCGAAGCAATGGCGATAACGCCGATGAAACTACAGTTCACGCCGGATTCAGTGGCTCCAAGTCCGGCCAGCGAAAGAAGCCCTATAAAAGCAGTAGCGGAGGACCATCCAGCTTGGACCGCATACTCAATCGTCCTTGCTAGATACATGGCACCACAGACAAACCGGCCAACCATACTAACAGAGATTGTCGGGTCTTTAAACAAGCCAGCAAGGTCAACAACAGAAACAAGGAAGGAGAATCACAGAGCGAGGACGATGACGAGGAGCCCCGGTGGCCGAATACTGGGGAGCAAAAGAAATTTCCCCCTCACGTCAAAACGGTGAACATGATATACGCTACACACATCCCCAAAAGGGAGCGCAAGCGCGCACTTAGGGATGTCTATGCGTTAGGTCCAGTCGCCCCGAAATTCAATCTGTGGTTGTCATTTTCGATCACCTTTGACCGCCGAGATCATCCAACCAGCATCCGCCAGGGTGGTTCAGCCGCACTGGTCCTCGACCCAATCATCAACGGATTTCACCTGACACGAGTCCTAATGGATGGTGGTAGCAGCCTCAACCTGCTCTATCAGGATACAGTATGCATCGACCCCTCACGGGTCAAGCCCACGAAGACTACCTTTAAAGGAGTCATACCAGGCATAGAGGCCCTTTGTTCGGGCTCAATAACACTGGAGGTAGTATTTGGTTCCCCGGATAACTTCCGAAGCGAAGAACTAACCTTCGATATCGTCCCATTTCACAGCGTCTATCACGCCCTGCTCAGACGAACCGCATTCGCTAGATTCAATGCGGTGCCACATTACGCTTATCTCAAGCTCAAGATGCCCGACCCACGTGGCATCATTACAGTAAATGGAAACACGGAACGCTCCCTCCGTACAGAGGAGCACACTGCTGCCCTAGCAGCAGAAGCACAGAGCAGCCTTCACAAGCAACATCATAATCCGGCTGCCGAGCCCCTGGACATCATCAAGAGGGTCCGGACCACACTGCAGCAGGACAGCCCGGCTCGTCCAGAGCCGAACTAGCAATTCGACCTACATCCCAGCCCTGATGAGGCAATGGCACTAATACCGCATGTACATAAACTACGCACTCAAAACCCCATGGGAATTGACGGAGGCATAACTTGTTCGCGATCCATTGTACGGCTCGACCAACCCTGGGATTCGCATGCTTTTACTTTTTCTTTTTTACAGGTTTTCTTCTCTTTTGGAGGCCTATACGGACAACCTGCTTGCAGAACACACCAAGGAGGCAAGGAGCTCTGGCTTACAAGGGAATCCCCATGTGGTCTCTACTAAACAATTGCCATACTCTCTTTTCATACCCGCACGTAGCCTGCCCTTGGTTGCGGCATGTTAAATAGCCCTACTTGCTTATCGCATTACTTGTACAAAGTACGCCTTGATGTACTAGTTACATCACAATGGTGAATACTCGATAGCGTCAGCTTATTATTTCATTTTTCCGTTTACTCACCTCAGTATTAATTACTCACTGCACACGTACACCATGGTATGTATTACTATGCCATGGGCTTCATTACACCCAACACTACGGCAATAAAAAGTCCGAATACTTTTATAGTGTAGTTCGGCACCCCAAACTTATAGCATTATATGCATCGGCTCCGAATCATGTCTTTGGTCAATAGTTGGGTTGCCCGTCTCCTGTGCTTGCTACCTTATATTCCGCTATATTGGCTAGGGTAGTAAAGGGAGAACTACTGCGATTGTGTCCCGGTTCTTTCGGACGAGCACCTCAGCAGAGAAAGCCCAAAACTGACTATCATGATGCGGCGAGAGCCGGTCAGCTGTTCGAGAGGTTCCAAATCGTTAGAGATTCTTTTCCGCTTCTTATGAAGAATCGGTTCCCCCGATTAGGCGTGCATAGCGCCCCTAGTTCGGTCTTCCGAATACCAGGGGCTTCGCCAACTTTCTTAATTGTCAAACTCCTATGGCTAAGTGAGGGCGTTAAAGGCCGCATAGTCTGATTGCCTTGTTCGTTGCGCTAAACACCTCCCTTAAGGACTAGAATGTGGAGTAAAGAGTGTTTCGATTTATCCCGAACACCCCCGTACTATCTACATGGGGGCCGAAGCCAATGACTGGTCAACCCTCAGAGTTAATAAACGGCCGCACATGAGGTAAATTTAAAATCATAAGCATTATACTACATAACACCATTGTTCCATACTACAAGGCAAGGTAATATACATGTTCTCATGGGAGTACGATATCCTTTGAACATTGTTCCGCCACAAGGCGGGACCCCTCCAGGACACCATCAAAATAGTGCTCGGGCCGTCGATGCTCCTTGCTCTCCGGCGGCCCCTCGGTCATTAGCTTCTTGGCATCCAGCTTCGCCCAATGCGTCTTAACGCGGGCAAAGGCCATACGCGCACCTTCAATACAGACCGACTGCTTCACGGCTTCGAGCCGCGGACAGGCACTCACAAGCCACTGCACAAGCCTGAAGTAGCTACTAGGTATATGCTCGGCAGGCCACAGCCGGACTATCAGGTCCTTCATGGCTAGCTCTGCAGACCTGTGTAGCTCGACCAACTGCTTCAGTTGGTCGCTAAAGGGCACCGGATGTTCGGGTCCAAGATATTGGGACCAGAACAGCTTCTCCGTAGACATCCCTTCTTCGTCTCTATAATGCTCGACAACATTTGATATACTACGCGGCAGATCTGTAAACGCCCCTGGAAAACCCAAATTCGAATAAGTACAAGGAATGTTTCTTTTACATACTTGCTTTGCATGGTGAAAGACTTACCCGCCGCAATGTTCTTGGCCGCCTGAATTTCCTGGAGGGCGTTCTGGCTTCGGCTCGTGCGTCCTGTGCGCTCTAGCGGGCCTTCTCTCACTCTTGCGCCTTACAATCGCGCTCCAAGGACTCAAATCTCTTGATCACGCCCTGGAGCTGTTGTTGCGACTCGTCAACCCGGGCCTCATGCTTCTCGCACGTGGCACGTTCCTTGGCCGCTTTGTGCTCGGCCTCGGCTAACGCCTTCTTGAGGGCGGCCACCTCGGTCGTGGCCCCTAACAAAGTTTATGGCACTTTAGTCCAGACATACTATTCATTTTTTCTTAAAATATACTCGTAGGTTACTTCATACCTTGGCTATCCTCCAGCTGCTTTTTCACGAGGCCGAGTTCCTCCTCGGCCCGCTCCAGTTTCCGTTTTAGTCCAGAAACCTCCGCAGCATGAGCGGTGGCAGCCTACAGCGATACCTGCTTATTCACATAGACAAGTTATGTTAGACTCCTGCGATATTTCTTCTCGATCCTCTATTCGGCCTTTTCTTACCGAACACCAAACAGAGCATCAGGGGCTAATGTCTATACTGTGATATTCTTCCTACAACTGCATTACTTACCTCAAAGCCTGATAGAAGGCTAGTGCATGCTTCGGTCAGTCCGCTTTTGACGAACTGAACCTTCTCTATCACCGTGTCCATAAGGAGACGATGCTCATCCATGATAGAGGCGCCTCGTAGCGCCTCCAGCAGATTATCCGGTGCCTCCATATGGACAGAGGTCACTGGTGGAACACGCACGTTACCTCCTTGGGGGGAATGCCAATCGCTGGACCCTGGAGCCGTGTAAATCTCCAGAGTAGTATCCGGCCGAGGCCTGAAGGGAACTTGGGCCCCATCACCAGTCCCTGGGGGAACTTTCTCCCCCGTGTGTCCGGCGGCCAAGGAGTCATCCTAGGACGTCACCCCGATGATCTCCGGAATCTCCCCCGGCCTGGGAAAGTCTTTTTGGATGCCACCTCGTCATCGCCCTTGGGTGAGACGGAATGAGCAAGTGGCGGAGACATGCTAGCCATCTCCTCCGTGGCCAGCGACTCCTCTGTCGAGGATCGCGGGGACCCATCGCGTGCCGGACTGCAGTGACAAGGTTTAAAATATGTCAATATTATAAACCAGGAAGGCCAGACGTTTGCAGATCGTAGTACTTACGAAGCGACCCGAGGCTTGGTTCGGGGAGGTCGCTCCAGGCTACTATCAACATCCCACGCGGAGTTATCCGCGAGGGAGCCTCTCCCCCTCTTGGGCGCCTCCGCCTCCAAACTCGTGGAGGTCCCCCTTTTCTTCCTTCCTCCCGCAGGAGGGGAGTCGCCTCCCTCCTCGTCACCATCGTTGGCGGCTGAGGGGTATGTCTCATCGTCAGACGAGACGACCAAGGTGCTCCTTCAGCGAAGCCCACTCCTAGTCCCCTTGGCCGTGGTTTTGACCTTCTTCTCTAGCACGTCGTAAGGCGCCGGAAATAGCATCTCCGTAAGGAGCGGGGTTCCTTCGTCTTCGGGCAGCGGAGCCGGACTATTAATCCGTCCCGCTAGGTCAACCCAGGCCTGAAAAAGAAATTAATAAGAAGGCTTAGTATGCTTCCTCGAAGTGTGTGCTTAAAGACTATACCTTGATGACTTACCGAATTGGCCTTACGCTTAAAGTTGAGCCCGCGATCTTTGGTCGAGGGTGGCGGTGTCTCACTGCCCTTGAAGAGCAGCTTCCAGATATCTTCGTGTGTCGTGCCGAAAAGCCTTAGCAGCGTCTGGTGCTTGGCCGAATCAAACTCCCACAAATAACAGGTCTGACGCTGACATGGAAGGATCCGGCGTACAAGCATGACCTGGATCACATCAACGAGCTTGATCTTCCGGGTTATCATATTCTGGAGGCACGTTTGGAGCCCCGTGATCTCTTCCTAAGATCCCTAGGTCAGGCCCTTCTCTTGCCAGGAGGTAAGCCACATCGGGACTCCGGATCGGAATTCGGGAGCCGCCGCCCAGTTGGCGTCGCGCGGCTCGGTGATATAGAACCACCCCGATTGCCATCCCTTCACCGACTCTACAAAGGAGCCTTCGAGCCAGGTGATATTGGGTATCTTGCCCACCATGGCACCTCCGCACTCGGCCTGTTGGCCGCGCATGACCTTTGGCTTTACATTAAAAGTCTTCAACCATAGGCCAAAGTGAGGTGGAATGCGGAGAAAGGCTTCGCACACAACTATGAATGCGGAGATATTAAGGACGAAGTTGGGGCGAGGTCGTGGAAGTCCAGTCCATAGTAAAACATCAGTCCACGAACAAATGGGTGGAGAGGGAATCCTAACCCACGGAAAAAATGCGCAAGGAACATCACCCTCTCTTGAGGTTCAAGGGTAGGCATGATCTGTCCCTTGGCAGGGAGTCGGTGAGCGATCCCCTCGGACAGGTATCCAGCCTCTCGGAGCTCCTTGATATCTTCCGACTCCACGGAGGAAGTCAGCCACTTGCCTCCCTCTCCGGATCCAGACATGGTACATGCTTTTTGGGAATAGGGGAAGGTGGGGACTTCTGCGCTGGAGCTCGAGGACGGAAGGACGGAGAAGGAGGGGGCGTGGGCGAAAAGCACGAATCCTTATCCCTTATAAATGCTATGAATATCAGCCCCCCTGTTGGTCATAAAATATGTCTGTTCCCAATGGGTAGTGTAAACTGCGCAGTTGGATTACCCGCGCCTGTATTAATGGAAATCCCACGATAAGGGGACACGATCTCCGCTTCGACAAGACGTGCCAATAGAACCACATCTCAAGAAGTGGGATGGTGGGCTGGCCAATGGTTCGAAAAAAAGAGCCAGGCAGGTCTGGATATACTTACTTCGTCCGAAGACTATTCTGGAGTTCGGAAGGAGAGAACCCGCCTTGCAATGCCGAAGACAAATCTGCGCGCCAGACTCCTCGTCATTGAAGCCAGGTTTCGGGGCTACTGAGGGAGTCCTGGACTAAGGGGTCCTCGGGCGTCTGGCCTGTTATCCATGGGCTGGACTGATGGGCTATGAAGACATGAAGGCCGAAGACTACACCGTGTCCGGATTGGACTCTACTTGGCGTGGAAGGCAAGCTTGGCGACCGAAGATTCCTTCTTATGTAACCGACTCCATGTAAACCCTAGACCCCCTTGGTGTCTATATAAACCGAAGGGGATAGTCCGGAAAGGACAGATACATATACTCATTACCATACTCACATAGGCTAGACTTCTAGGGTTTAGCCATTATGATCTCGTGGTAGATCAACTCTTGTAATACTCATATTCATCAAGATCAATCAAGCAGGAAGTAGGGTATTACCTCCATAGAGAGGGCCCGGACCTGGGTAAACATCGTGTCCCCCGTCTCCTGTTACCATCGATCCTAGACGCATAGTTCGGGACCCCCTGCCCGAGATCCGCCGGTTTTGACACCGACAGACACCGCGGGCATCCTCTACTTCCACACATTCTACTGCACCGACACCTCCATCAGTTGTTACCTCCCGCCGTGATACAAGGAAGCAGGAACAACCACCATTATCTGCCAAGAGCACACCTATCGGGCCTGCACATAGTTCTTGTTCTTCCATGGCATCAACATGGCACACAAGTGACATTATTTGTCGTCGTTGTAAGGGAAGAGGACATTTGGCAAGAGAATGCAAATCTCAGCGTGTGATGATTTCTACTAAGGATGGTGGGTATGAGTCCGCTAGTGACTTTGATGAGGAGACTTTGGCTCTTATTACACGTGAAGAACATGGTGGAGATGATTCTGATCATGAGACGCAATACATGGCTCCTGAAGATGCTGACAGGTATGAATGTTTAGTTGCTCAACGTGTTTTGAGCGTGCAGGTCACACAAGCTGAGCAAAATCAGAGGCATAATTTGTTCCATATAAAGGGAGTTGTGAAGGAACGTTCGCGTCATCATAGATGGAGGGAGCTGCAACAACTTGGCTAGCATGGAGATGGTGGAGAAGCTATCCCTCACCACAATACCACATCCACATCCTTACTATATCCAATGGTTCAACAACAGTGGCAAGGTTAAGGTAACACGTACTATTCGTGTGCATTTTAGTATCTCTACATATGCTGATTATGTTGACTATGATGTGGTACCCATGCAAGCATGTTCCTTATTACTTGGTAGACCATGGCAATTTGATAAAAAACATGTACAACATGGTAGAAATAATCAGTATACTCTTGTTCATAATGATAGCCATATTACTTTGCTTCCTATGACTCCTGATTCCATTTTGAAAGATGATATTAATAGAGCTAATAAAGCAAAATAGGAGAAAAATAAGAGTGAAAATCAGATTGTGGCAAAAGAATTTGAGCAACAAATGAAACCTAATAATAAACCATCTCGTGTTGCTTCTGAAATTAAATTGAAAAGTGCATGTTTACTTGCCACAAAATCTGATATTGATGAGCTAGATTTCAGCAAATCTGTTTGTTATGCTTTTGTGTGCAAAGAGGCATTATTTTCATTCGAGGACATGCCTTCCTCTTTGCCCCCTGCTGTCACTCACATTTTGCAGGAGTTTGCAGACGTCTTTCCACAAGACGTGCCACCAGGATTACCACCTATTCGAGGGATTGAGCATCAAATTGACTTAATTCCCGGTGCATCGCTACCCAACCGTTCACCATACCGTACCAATCCAGAGGAGACGAAGGAGATTATGCGTCAAGTACAGGAGCTGCTCGACAAAGGTTATATACGTGAATCTCTTAGTCCTTGTGTTGTTCCTCTTATACTAGTGCCTGAAAAGGATGGTACATCGCGTATGTGTGTTGATTGTAGATGCATTAATAATATTACTATTCATTATTGTCATCCTATTCCTAGGCTAGATGATATGCTTGATGAATTGAGTGGCTCTACAATATTCTCCAAAGTTGATTTGCATAGTGGATACCATCAGATTCATATGAAATTGGGAGATGAATGGAAAAGAACGTTTAAAACTAAGTTTGGATTATATGAGTGGTTACTCATGCCTTTTGGTTTAACTAATGCACCTAGTACTTTCATGAGACAAATGAACGAAGTTTTATGTGCTTTCATTGGACGATTTGTGGTAGTCTATTTTGATGATATACTGATTAATAGCAAATCTTTGGAAGAACATTTGGAACATTTACGTGCTGGTTTTATTGCTCTACGGGATGCACGTTTGTTTGGTAACCTTGGGAAGTGCACCTTTTGCACCGACCGAGTATCTTTTCTTGGCTATGTTGTTACTGCACAAGGAATTGAAGTTGATAAAGCCAATATTGAAGCTATCGAGAGTTGGCCGCAGCCCAAAACGGTCATACAAGTGAGGAGTTTTCTTGGCCTCGCTGGATTCTATAGGCGTTTTGTGAGAGATTTCAGGACCATTGCTGCACCTCTCAATGAGCTTACAAAGAAGGACATGCCTTTTGTTTGGGGTACCACACATGAAGAAGCCTTTACGGTATTGAAAGATAAGTTGACACATGCTCCTTTACTCCAACTTCCTGATTTTAATAAGACTTTTGAGCTTGAATGTGATGCTAGTGGAATTGGATTAGGGGGTGTGTTATTACAAGATGGCAAACCTGCTGCATACTTTTCTGAAAAATTGAGTGGGCCTAGTCTGACTTATTCTACTTATGATAAAGAATTATATGCTCTTGTTCGGACTTTAGAGACATGGCAACACTATTTATGGCCCAAAGAATTTGTTATACATTTTGATCATGAATCTTTGAAACATATTAAAAGTCAAGCTAAACTGAGTCGTAGACATGCTAAATGGGTTGAATTCATTGAGACTTTCCCTTATGTTATTAAACACAAGAAGGGTAAAGAAATTGTTATTGCTCATGCATTGTCTCGTCGCTATACTATGCTTTCACAACTTGAGTTCAAAATATTTGGTTTGGAGACCATCAAAGATCAATATGTGCATGATGCTAATTTTAAAGATGTAATGCAGAATTGTAAAGGAGGAAGAACGTGGAACAAGTTCGTCGTTAATGATGGATTTGTGTTCCGTGCTAACAAGCTATGCATTCCAGCTAGCTCCGTTCGTCTTTTGTTGTTGCAGGAGGCGCATGGAGGAGGACTAATGGGACACTTTGGCGTGAATAAGACGGAGGACATACTTGCTACACATTTCTTTTGGCCAAATATGAGACGGGATGTTGAGCGTTTTGTTGCTCACTGCACTACATGTCAAAAAGCTTAAGTCACGACTCAATCCTCATGGTCTATATATGCCTTTGCCTATACCTAGTGTGCCTTGGGAGGATATATCTATGGACTTTGTTTTAGGTTTACCTCGAACAAAGAAGGGGAGGGGTAACATATTTGTTGTCGTGGATAGGTTCTCGAAAATGGCACACTTTATACCATGTCATAAAAGCGATGATGCTGTTAATGTTGC
The DNA here is from genome assembly GCF_002162155.2 of Triticum dicoccoides. NCBI lineage: Eukaryota > Viridiplantae > Streptophyta > Magnoliopsida > Poales > Poaceae > Triticum > Triticum dicoccoides. The sequence continues at coordinate 253,133,608 of NC_041388.1, forward strand.
TGATTTGTTCTTTCGTGAAATTATTCGCTTGCATGGTATGCCAAATACTATTGTTTCAGATCGTGATACTAAATTTCTTAGCCACTTTTGCAGATGTTTATGGGCTAAGTTGGGGACTAAATTGCTTTTTAGTACTACTTGTCACCCCCAAACTGATGGACAAACTGAAGTAGTCAATAGAACATTGTTTACTATGCTTAGGGTTGTTTTGAAGAATAATAAGAAAATGTGGGAAGAATGCTTCCCTCATATTGAATTTGCTTATAATCGTTCATTGCATTCTACTACTAAGATGTGCCCTTTTGAAATTGTGTATAGTTTCCTACCTCATGCACCTATTGATTTGTTGCCTCTTCCATCTTCGGAGAAGGTTAATTTTGATACTAAAGAACATGTTGAATTGATTTTAAAAATGCATGAGTTAACTAAGGAAAACATTGAGCGTATGAATGCTAAATATAAACTTGCTGGAGATAAGGATAGAAAACATGTTGTGTTTGCACCTGGAGATCTTGTTTGGTTACATTTGTGTAAGGATAGATTTCCTAATTTGCGCAAATCAAAGCTAATGCCACGTGCTGATGGTCCTTTTAAGGTGTTAGAGAAAATAAATAATAATGCATATAAACTTGAGCTCCCTGCAGATTTTGGGGTTAGTCCCACTTTTAACATTGTAGATTTGAAGCCTTATTTGGGCGAGGAAGATGAGCTTTCGTCGAGGACGACTTCATTTCAAGAAGGGGAGGATGATGAGGACATCAATACCATTGTTACACCCACAGCCCCTGCTGCTATACATAGTAGACCAATTACTAGAGCTTGCGCACGCCAATTGAATTATCAGGTACTTTCGTTTCCTGGTAACGATTCTAATGTTCATGAGAATATGATGCTGCCTAAATTGGATACATTTGTTTTTCTTACAAATGAACGGCCTAGCTTGGACAAGAAAGATGAACCTTGGAGCAAGTTCAAGCATAGAGATGATGGCATGCGCAAAGGGAACAAGAACGGAGTTACAAGTGATGATTCCAGGACTTTGAAGCCACCATAATGAGTGGATGAAGCCTTGGACGAAATATACAAGATGCCACTTCATAAATTTCGTCCAGAGGCTATTCTAGGTGCCGCATCACCTTACTTTTGGGCCAGGCCCATGTAATTTCAAAATACTTGATTATAGGCAGTTTTTAGAGTTCGTATGTGTGGGGAAACACGAGTTAGGGTTGGTTTCAGACCCCTCCTCCAAGGGCCACGAAATTCCCCCCTCTCTCCTCCATATATCCAGCCCTTAGGGCATCGTTTAGACTTTGGGTTTTGTTTATATTAAAGGTCGCCATAGCTACAACTTCGCGTACTTCGTTTGTGTTCAACGACCAGACAAAGGCGTCACAGAACCCCACCTTGAGCAATAAAGCTTTCCTCTTATATTTGCAATATCCAGATTGCAATCTTAGTTTCTTGCTTGTTCTTCGTTTTCCTGCAGGAAATAGACCTTCGTGGTCAGGTTGATCGTGCTCCGGCGTGGTCAATAATCTCTCGGAGTTGGTTTACCGATTGCTAAGGCGCGACGTCCTCGCATGTTCGTAGTTGGATCGTCAAAGTCGACTTCCTCCAAAACGATAGCCACCATCTCATCGAAAGACGGGACACCTTAGCCTCTATCAGGCACGCCCTCCACCCTCGTGGATGCCTCATGTCCTTTCCAGACTACTTCTTATTTTCATATATTTTTAAGGGACTTTTATTTCTGTGCCCCTGGTTCCTTAGCTCTACTCATTCATCCCCACTCTGTTAACTTTTGCTCACTTTTCCCCACTCCCTTGCCCGAAACCCTCAGAACAGGTTATAACGGACGTTGCCGTCGGGTCAATGCCTTTGACCATTAGCTGACGAGTGGGGTCACGTATACGTAGGCGCATGCAAGACCGTGGTCGTGGGGTAGCACGTGTCCATGGACATGCCCGAAACGTCCCATCATATCAAGAGGGCAACCACCTCCATCGCCCCTACCATTTTCCCCCAAATCCCCTCCCTGCCGCATCGTCTTCCTCTCCCCCATTGGCGTCGTCTTGCTCTCCACCACTGCCTCCACCGCACCGTCTCGCTCTCCCCCACCGCATCCTCTTCCTCATCTTCATCGCCTTCATCTGTCAGAGGGCCGACGCTCGTGGCGACGCCGGCGCAGCGACCGGAGATGTGGTGGAGCTGTAGGGTCAGGGTGCGGTGACCGCTGATGTCGGCGACATCCACAGCGGTGCGGGGAAACTCGCAACCGCTACGGATGTGGCGGGCTCTGCCTCATCCCTGCAGAAGGTGACAACGTCGAGCGGTGCAGTCCATCCCGATGCCCTAGTTGTGCCGCTTGCCGTGGAGGAGCCGGTATTTGCACTTGCTTAGCTTGTAGAGTTAGTTGTTCCCTAGTTGCATTGGTTAGATTGTGATTCATACGGTAGTTTAGATGGTTAGAGTAGTTGGTTTGACGGATGGGCCTGGGTTTTTGTATGGGTTGGGGGGATGGGGGTTTTTGGACTAGGGTTTATTGGATAAATTCGTTGCAAAAATGCTAGCTAGATGTTGTGAACTATGATTTTAGGTGCTGCAATGATTGGGGTTTTTAGATTTGTTCTTAGATTTGGATAAATTCGTTGCAAAAATGCTAGATGTTGTGAACAGATTGGGGGTTTTAATGCTATGATGCCTATTAGATTTGTTTTTAGTGCTCACAAATTGGGTTTTTAATGCTACTCAGATTCGTTGACTTAGATTGGGTCCCTATTAGATTTGTTTTTGAATGCTACTCAGATTGGGGGTTTGAATATCATATGGCCAAATGGAATCCGTTGATTAAGAAGTTATTTGATTCATTAGTATATAAATTTTTCCACAATATGTAGTTATATTAGCTCTGTTCTTCAATGTGTGTGCATGACCAATGATTAATGTGTTATTTGAATGTCATATTGGGGTTTTTGATCAATATGTGTACAAATCTAATACAATAATATACTAGTGATGGATGTGGTTTTTGAATGCATAAAGCTAAGGGGCACCGAAATAAAAAAAACACTTCTAAAACATTTCTGATATTGGGAGTATATTAGCCCTATGATCAATGTGTCATGTGTGCATATCTAAATTTTCAATTGGCTACTAGTGATGGATGTAATTGTATATTCAGGAGGATGATGGTTGGGGGAGAAAGAGGAAGCTAGCCGACTACGACCCGTACGAGGGGGCGTTTAGTGACGATTCTGAATATGAGGTAAGCCTATCCCTTGTTCATTTAGTTCCTTTGACATGGTGTATATGAATCTATAATGTATTAATGCTATTCATTCATGTGTGCAGTATGATTCTGGAGATGATGTGTACAAGGGCAATGTCGCGTCCTTCACGGCCAAGGAGGTGGAGAAGATCAAGGCCAAGGGAGTTGCTTCCTTCTACAACCGCAAGTTCAAGAAGTGGCACTGCCCCTACTGCACCACCAAGCCAAAGCCAAGGGATGGCCTCTTCGATCACCTTTTGTCTCATGCTGAGGATGTAGCGATTCGCGGGGAGGACTACATGATCAGGGGGCAGCATGCCGCCCTCGCGAAGGCCCTGACTCCGGCGTTATGTGATCGATGATGTGATGCTATGTTACTTTTGGTTTTCTTTTTTTGAACTGTTTGGTTACTTTTGGTTTGTTGAACTGAATCTCGTTGGTTATGGTATGTTGAACTGAATCTCGTTGGTTATGCTAGTAATCTGGTTGCTATCTATATTTGTCTGTCCTTAAATTTGCCTGTGGTATATTTGTCTGTCCTGAATCTATGGTTAGTTATGTTTAGATGTTGTGAACTATGATTTTAGGTGCTGCAATGATCACACATGTTGTGTAGGAAATTGAATGCATGCTCCAAATGAGATCATGTAAACCTTCAGAAACCTGGACAGTATAAATTCAAGAAAATGCAAAAACAAGTAAAACCTTGACAAACTATCTATGTTTGTGTAGGAGATCATGTGTGCAAAATTTGAAGTGATTTAGAGGAAGTCAAATAAATTTTAATTTGAGAAATGTGCTCCAAATGAGCTCCCAGGCTAGGGGAAACAGCCCGTTTGTAATCAAGTTTTTTTGGACCTACCCTAAATGAGCCAAAAAAATTTAGTTAACACATATTCACTTTTCATAGTGTAGATTCGAAGTCTCACTATTTTTTGAATTAATTTTCATATTTTTACATTTTCTTTTGAAAACATATGCTTTAATATAAAAACTATTAAAACACGTTTTGAAATATGAAAATGGAAAACTAACTTCAGATCCTTCTTATTCACTTTAAAATAAAGCTTTGATGATTTTTTTTTCAAAAACAGAAGGTAACACCACCTCCTCTCCTTGAACTCTATGAAATAATGTACATGATAGCTCATATGTGTGAAAGTTTTCTCATGAAAATGACCATAGACCAAGTTTATGATTTTTGGTTGGTAACATGTCACATAAGACAACATTGTGCGCAGGTTTTATATTTTTTGTTTTTTTAATTAATGGTGCTCATTTGACCTCGGTCGTGCCAACTAGGGGTTTTTCATGAAAATGACCATAGACCAAGTTTAGTATTTTCCCTCATTCGTTTGTCTTATAAAACGACGAACGTCGAAGGTTTCATATTTTTTTGATTTTTTTAAATTAGTTATGCTCAGTCAAAGCCTTCGAAACCCCGTTGACCAGCTCAAAACCCCTCTAAACCCCGCGGGGTTTCACCTAACCCTAGCTCCCAATGTCAGCCGTCCAATCATACCCTCGCGCCATGCGACAACCCTCAGATCTGGTCTTCTAGAAGGAATTAGGTGGGCTAGCTCCGTGCAGGCTCTGCGCCGTTGGATCACAAGGACGGCTCCACATCGTTGGATCGTGGGGCGATCCGCGAGAGGCGATCCTATTGGTTGTGCTCGGCTGCTCGCCCACCACTAACTCCTCGAAAAAAAACGTTGTCATTGGGCCCAAAAGAAAACCAAGCTCTGGTTGGGCCGTAGAATTGCGTCGTTTTTTGCATCGTTTGCTCTGTTTTTTGTGAACGTGCTGGCTCTGTATTTTTGCATCGTTTGAAAACACTTGACATTGCGTAGCAAATGGCCAAATTTTTAAGGGCCAAATTTATTTTTATCATGCAAAATGGCCATAAACTATTCAAAAATTGTCTCTTTTTGTTCATATAATATATATGACCACGGATTCCCACGTGTGCAATTAGCTTCTTTTTCTTCTTCTTTTTCAAACCACTGTTTCCCACGCGTGTACACTCCCGATGCCGTGGTTGGTTTGAAAATGGGTTACTTCACATTTGACCCCGTTATTGCCACGGCCAAATAACACGTAGCACTAAGGATATTTAAGCCACCCTCTGCCTCTGCCATCCCTCATCCATCTCCCATCCTCTCTGACATCTGCCCTTCTTGCTCTTCGACCACTTCTCCTTCTTCTAGCACATCCTCAGCCATGCAGTACACCAGACCAACCTACCACTTCCCACCCACCGTGTCGGAGTGGCTCTACCCTCCTGGCGTGTACGTTGAGCACACACTACGTGTGTGGGCAATATCAAGGTCGAGGACCGCAAGGAGCTTCACCGAGTTCTTCCTCGCATCATGCTACCACCACCTTCCGCGGGGATCTCCAAGGATGTTTTGTGTCGAGGAGGTCATCCGGAACGGGGTGGTGGTTGCTCTCCTTGCCCACTTCACCAACACATTCGACGCCTTCTACCTCCTCGGCCGGGTGTTTTGGTGTGGCTGTGAGTTCATCGCTTTCACCACCCACAACATGTTCACAGAGTACACCAACATCTTCCCCACCGCGTCCCGCATGCACACTCTTCCGTACCCCATCGACAATGCCCCGGAGAAGTGAAGGGTGCCCAGAGGAGGAGCGAGGTGGAGAAGGCGGCGTCTAGAGTTCTAAACCCTCTATCTATTTTTCTTTTTTTAGTCTATGTTATGTTAAGTTGTAATACCATTGGACTATGTGATAGATGCTATGGGCTTGTTGGCCCTTTTATCAAGTTCTATTATTAAGTTTTCTATCTATTCTATTATGAAGTTCTTTCGAGTTTCAACTATGTGATCGTGCTATGGGCTTGTTGGCCCTATCTACATTTATATTGATTGTTTTCTTAGAGAGCTCGCTTTGTTAGTAACCACCTAGTGCATGTAGCCACAACGAACCCTTCTTTTCTTACACAATCCACAAATATGTAGCCACATAGCTAGTGCATGCAGCCACAACATATTTTTTCAATTTATTTGTCGTAGCAAAATGGGTTCAGGTGCGAGTGGATCGAAAAGGCTGCAACTGATCATAAAAAACGATGCTCTAAATTGAGGAGACATGTGTGGGAGAAGAGAGGAACCAGCGGTAGCGACCGTCGCTGCATCCGTGGAGGCTGGCGTGCACGAAAGCGGCTCGGTCAGTGCATCGTGGCAGCACGCATCAACGCATGAAGGATCGGTCGGCGCATCGACATCGACGCATGCAGGCATGCTTGTTGGGTGCATGCATAGCACGCTTCTGTTGTGGCGGTGCGCATAGACATTTAATGCAAGGGACGACCCAACGAAACCATGGCCCAATGGTCGAACAGCTACACCCCAACGCGGCCGCACTCATCAGAGTTAACGGTCAAAGCACTGACCCGACGGCGACGTCCGTTGTGACCTCTTCTGAGGGTTTTGGGCAAGGGAGTGGGGAAAACTGAGCAAAAGTTAAGAGCGTGGGGATGGATGAGTAGAGCTAAGGAACCAGGGGCAGAGATGTAAAAATCCCTTTTTTAAATATTCCAAAACGGGGAAACAGTGCTATTAGAACTGTTTTGGAGTCAGTTTACTTACCGTACGACATACCTATTCGCTTTCGGAGTCTGAAACATTCTGAAAAGAGTCCCTTATGTACTCCTCCGAGGTTATGGTATCCATAACATTGGTTTCAACATTTATGGGATTACCTGATATATAATGTTTGATTCTTTGACCGTTCACCACCTTCGGATCTGTGCCCTCGAAATTGTTGATTTTTATGGCACCGGAACGATAGACCTCCTCGATAACGTAAGGATGTTACCATTTAGACAGGAGTTTTCCTGCAAAAAAATCTTAAACGAGAGTTGTATAACAGAACATAATTCCCTACATTAAACCCATGCTTTTGTATCCTTTTGTCGTCCCATCTTTTAACTTTTTCTTTAAACAGTTTGGCATTCTCATAGGCATGGGTTCTCCACTCATCAAGTGAGCTAATTTCAAATAGTCTCTTATCCACCGGCAAGTTTGAAATCATAATTGTGGTCTTTAATGGCCCAATATGCCTTATGTTCTAGTCCAAGAGGTAAGTGACATGCTTTTCCATAAACCATTTTATACGGAGACATACCCATAGGATTTTTATATGCAGTTCTATAGGCCCATAATGCATTATCAAGATTCTTGGACCAATTCTTTCTGGATCTATTAACAGTCTTTTGCAAAATTAATTTAATCTCTCTATTACTTAGTTCTACTTGACCACTAGACCGTGGGTGGTATGGAGATGCAATTCTATGATTAACATCATAATTAGCAAGCATTTTACGAAAAGTACCATGAATAAAATGTGAACCACCATCAGTCATTAAGTATCTAGGGACTCCAAACCTCGGAAAACTAACTTCTTTAAGCATCTTAATAGAGGTGTTATGATCAGCACTACTAGTTGGAATAGCTTCTGCCCACTTAGTAATGTAATCAACAACAACTAAAATATGTGTATACCCATTAGAGGAAGGAAACAGTCCCATATAATCAAAGCCCCAAACATCAAATGGTTCAATAATAAGTGAATTGTTCATAGGAATTTCTTGACGTCTACTAATATTACCAATTCTTTGACATTCATCACAAAACAAGACAAACTTACAGGCATGTTTGAAAAGAGTAGGCCAATAAAAACCAGATTGCAATACCTTATGTGGAGTTCTATCTCTAGCGTGGTGTCCTCCATAAGCCTCGGAGTGACACTTGCGTAGGATCTATTCCTGTTCATGCTTAGGTACACAACGTCTAATAAAACCATCTACTCCTTCTTTGTAAAGGTGTGGGTCATCCCAGAAGTAATGTATTAAATCATAGAAAAACTTTTTCTTTTGCTGGTATGTGAAACTAGGTGGTATAAATTTAGCAACAATGTAATTAGCATAATCAGCATACCATGGAGCAGTACGAGAAGCATTTATGACAGCTAATTGTTCATCATGAAAACTATCATCAATAGGGAGTGGGTCATCAAGAACATTTTCTAACCTAGAGAAGTTGTCTGCCACGGGGTTCTCAGCTCCCTTCCTATCAATAATATGCAAATTAAATTCTTGTAGCAAGAGAACCCATCTAATAAGTCTAGGTTTAGCTTCTTTCTTTTCCATAAGGTATTTAATAGCAACATGATTAGTGTGAACAGTTACTTTAGAATCAACAATATAAGGTCTGAACTTATCACAAGCAAATACAACTGCTAAAAATTCTTTTTCAGTAGTAGCATAATTTCTGGGTGCGCCGTCTAGAGTTCTACTAGCTTATTGGATAACATTTAATTTCTTATCAACTCTTTGTCCTAGCACAACACCTACAACTTAATCACTAGCATCACACATAATTTCAAAGGGTAAATTCCAATCAGGTGGCTGAACAATAGGTGTAGAAATCCAGGCTTTCTTAAGTATTTCAAATGCTTCTACACAATCATCATCAAAGACAAAAGTAACATCTTTTTGTAAGAGATTAGTCAGAGGCCTAGAATTTTTTGAGAAGTCTTTAATGAACCTCCTATAAAAACTGGCATGACCAAGGAAACTTCTTATACCTTTAATGTCCTTAGGACACGACATCTTTTCAATAGCATCAACTTTAGCTTTATCAACTTCAATACCTCTTTCAGAATTTTATGCCCCAAGACAATACCTTCATTAACCATAAAGTGGCACTTCTCCCAATTTATCACAAGATTAGTTTCTTCACATCTGTGCAAAACTCAATCAAGGTCGCTTAAGCAATCATCAAAAGAAGTTCCATACACAAAGAAATCATCCATGAAAACCTCAACAATCTTTTCACAAAAGTTAGAGAATATAGTAGTCATACATCTTTGAAAGGTAGCAGGTGCATTACATATACCAAAAGGCATACATCTATAAGCAAAGGTACCGAAAGGGCAAGTAAAAGTGGTCTTTTCCTGATCCTCTTTCGACATAGGTATTTGAGAGAAACCAGAATAATCATCTAGAAAGCAAAAATGCGTATGTTTGGGTAATATTTCTAGCATTTGATCAATAAAAGGTAAATGGTAATGATCCTTTCTAGTAGCTTTATTTAATTCGCGGAAATCAATTACCATTCTATAACCTGTAATAATTCTTTGTGGGATCAATTCATCTTTATCATTAGGAACAACAGTAATACCTCCCTTCTTAGGGACAATAATGGACAAGACTTACCCACTGACAGGATAAATTATACCTGCCTCCAGAAGCTTTAGTATTTCATTTCTTACCACTTCTTTCATCTTAGGATTTAACCGTCGTTGGAGATCAACAACCGGTTTAGCGTCTTTCTCCAATTTTATTTTGTGCAGGCATAGAGTGGGACTAATGACCTTAAGATCATCAAGAGTATATCCAATAGCAGCATGGTGCTTCTTTAGAATTTTCAATAATTTCTCTTCTTCCTGCTCTGAAAGGTTAGCACTAATAATAACAGGATATATCTTCTTTTCATCAAGATAAGCATATTTAAGAGTATCAGTTAATGGTTTAAGCTCAAACACGGGATCACCCTTGGGTGGAGGAGGATCCCCTAGAATTTCAACAGGCAAGTTGTGTTTCAAAATAGGTCCATGTTTAAAGAATACTTCATCTATTTCCCTTCTTTCATTCATAAACGTATCATTTTCATGGTCTAGCAAATATTGTTCTAAAGGATCATTAGGAGGCACGACAATAGAAGCAAGACCAATAATTTCATCTTTACTAGGCAATTCTTTATCATGGGGTTGTTTACAAAATTTAGCAAAATTAAAATCATGAGACATATCCCCTAAACCAACAGTAACAATATCCTTTTCGCAATCTATCTTAGCATTAACAATATTCAAGAAGGGTCTACCAAATATAATGGGACAAAAGTCATCTTGTGGGGAAGCTAGAACAAGAAAATCAGTAGGATATTTAATTTTCCCACACAAGACTTCAACATCTCTAACAATCCCAACTAGTGAAATAGTATCTCTATTGGCAAGTTTAATAGTAACATCAATATCTTCTATCGCAGCAGGTGCAATATCATGCATAATTTCTTTATATAAAGTATAAGGTATTGCACTGACACTAGCACCCATATCACATAAGCCATGATAACAATGGTCTCCTATTTTAACAGAAACAACAGGCATGCCAACAACAGGTCTATGTTTATTTTTAGTATCGGGTCTAGCAAATCTAGCAGCTTCATCACAGAAGTAAATAACATGCCCATCAATATTATCGACCAAGAGATCCTTAACCATAGCAATACTAGGTTCAAATTTAATTTTCTCAGAGGGTGTAGGCGTTCTAGCATTACTCTTACGAACCACAGTTGAAGCTTTAGCATGATCCTTTATTCTAACAGGGAAAGGTGGTTTCTCAATATAAGCGGTAGGAACAATAGGATCAACATTATAAGTGATAGTCTTTTCTTCAACTTTAATAGGTTCAACTACTTTTACTTCAATGGGAGGATGATATTTAAACCACTTCTCCTTAGGGAGATCAACATGAATAGCAAATGATTCATAGAAAGAAGCTACTATCTCAGAGTCAAGTCCATATTTAGTGCAAAATTCACAAAAAGCATGGGTATCCATAAAAGACTTAACACAATCAAACTTAGGTGTTATACCTGACTCCTTACCTTCATCGAGTTCCCAATCTTCAGAGTTGCATTTAATTCTTTCCAATAAATCCCATCTGAATTCAATAGTCTTCATCATAAAAGAACCAGTACAAAAAGTATCGAGCATGGAGCGATTATTGAGAGAAAGCCGAGCATAAATTTTTTGAATAATAATTTCTCTTGAGAGCTCATGATTGGGGCATGAATATAACATTGACTTAAGCCACCCCAAGCTTGAGTGATACTTTCTCCTTCATGAGGCCAAACATTATATATATCATTACGGTCACGATGAACGAGATGCATAGGATAAAACTTCTGATGAAATTCCACTTTCAATCGGTTGTAGTTCCATGATCCAATATCATCACATAGCCTAAACCATGTCAATGCCTTTCCCTTCAAAGATAAAGGGGATATCTTCTTCTTGATAACATCCTCGGGCATACCTGCAAGCTTAAATAATCCACAAACTTCATCCACATAGATTTGGTGCATATCAGGATGTAATGTTCCATCTCTTATAAAAGGATTAGCTAGCAGTTTCTCTATCATACCCGAAGGAATTTCAAAGTAAACACTTTAATTAGGTTCAGTAGGTTAAGGAGCAACTCTTTGCTCTACTGGTCGGGGTGAAGATACCCCGAACAAGCCCCTCAAAGGATTATTTTCCATAATAACAAGTGACAGTAAATTTCAGCACACTATATAAATTTTTCCTTACCAAATTCCACCTACCAAAGGCGCTTCACTCCCCGTAAACGGGGCAGGAAAAGAGTCTTGATGACCCACAAGTAAGAGTGTCGAACCCAACGAGGAGCAGAAGGAAATGACAAGCAGTTTTCAGTAAGGTATTCTCTGCAGGCACTGAAATTATCGGTAACAGATAGTTTTGTGATAAGGTAATTCGTAACAGGTAGCAAGTAAAAAAAGTAAACAAGGTGCAGCAAGGTGGCCCAATCCTTTTTGTAGCAAAGGACAAGCCTGAACAAACTCTTATATAAAGGAAAGCGCTCCCAAGGGCACATGGGAATTATCGTCAAGCTAGTTTTTATCATGCTCATATGATTCACGTTCGTTACGTTGATAATTTGATATGACGGTGGAGAGGTGCTTGGGTACTGCCCTTCCTTGGACAAGCATCCCACTTATGATTAACCCTCCTCGCAAGCATCCGCAACTATGAAATAAAAATTAAGGTAAACTTAACCATAGCATGAAACATATGGATCCAAATCAGCCCCTTACAAAGCAATGCATAAACTAGGGTTTCAGCTTCTGTCACTCTAGCAACCCATCATCAACTTATTACTTCCCAATGCCTCTCCCTAGGCCCAAAGAATGGTGAAGTGTCATGTAGTCGACGTTCACATAACACCACTAGAGGAAAGACAACATACATCTCATCAAAATATCGAACGAATACCAAATTCACATGACTACTTATAATGAGACTTCTCCCATGTCCTCAGGAACAAACGTAACTACTCAAAAATCATATTCATGTTCATAATCAGAGGGGTATTAATGTGCATAAAGGATCTGAACATATAATCTTCCACAGAATAAACCAACTAGCATCAACTACAAGGAGTAATCAATACTACTAGCAACCCACAGGTACCAATCTGAGGTTTTGAGACAAGGATCAGATACAAGAGATGAACTAGGGTTTGAGAGGAGATGGTGCTGGTGAAGATGTTGATGGAGATTGACCCCCTCCCGATGAGAGGATCGGTGGTGATGACGATGGTGACGATTTCCCCCTCTCGGAGGGATGTTTCCCCGGCAAAACAGCTCCACCGGAGCCCTAGATTTGTTCCACCAAGGTTCCGCCTCCAGACGGCGGCGCTTCGTCCCAAAAGCTTCCTTATGATTGTTTTGCAGGGCAAAAGACACCTTATACCAGGAGATGGGCATCAGGGGGCTTCCAGGTGGCCCATGAGGCAGGTGGCCGCGCCCAGGGGGTAGGGCGCGCCCTCCACCCTCGTGAACAGTGGGTGGCCCCCCTCTAGTGCTTTCTTCGCCCAATATTTTTAATATATTCCAGAACTGACTTTCATGGAGTTTCAGGACTTTTGGAGTTGTGCAGAATAGGTCTCTAATATTTGCTCCTTTTCTAGCCCAGGATTCTAGCTGCCGGCATTTTCCCTCTTCATGTAAACCTTGTAAATTAAGAGAGAAAAGGTATAAGTATTATGACATAATGTGTAATAACGTCCCATAATGCAATACATATCTATATAAAAGCATGATGCAAATTGGACGTATCAGGCGCCACCACGCTCACCTCGGGCGAGCACTCCCCGGAGAGTCGGGAGGACTGTGGGTAGACATGGATGCCTGGAATCGGCTACGTCGCCGACGCTCGAGGTGATTCGGGGAGCATCATCCGAGGGAATGCAGATGAGGTGGTGCTGGCCATGGCCACGGCGGCGTTGGCGACGCCGAGCTGGCCAATGTTTAACCCTAGTAAAATTAGCGCCTCCCTCGTTGCCATCGCGACGTGGGCGTTGGTGGCTTCCTGCTGCGTGGCGACGGTGATGGCGGCCGCCGCGATGGCTTCCTCCCTCGCGTCCGTCGCATGCCTTCGGCCCTTCCTCTTTGCCGACTACCTTCCCCGCTCGTCGGTCGTCAGCTTTTTCCTCGGCTTGGGCGCGGAGGTGTTCTTGCGGGGGGCGTGAGGCTTGCCTTTGCCGGAGGGGACAGACGTGACATAGAGATTTGCAAGATACATACGGATCTGAATGTTGCAGACCCATTGACTAAGCTTCTCTCACGAGCAAAACATGATCATCATGAAGAATCCATGGGTGTTAGAATCATTACAATGTAATCTAGATTATTGACTCTAGTGCAAGTGGGAGACTGAAGGAAATATGACCTAGAGGCAATAATAAAGTTGTTATTTATATTTCCTTATATCATGATGAATATTTATTATTCATGCTAGAATTGTATTAACCAGAAACTTAGTACATGTGTGAATACATAGACAAACAATATGTCACTAGTATGCCTCTACTTTACTAGCTCGTTGAATCAATGATGGTTATGTTTCCTAACCATAGACATGAGTTGTCATTTGATTAACGAGATCACATCATTAGAGAATGATGTGATTGACTTGACCCATCCGTTAGCTTAGCACGATGATCGTTTAGTTGGTTGCTATTGCTTTCTCCACAACTTATACATGTTCCTATGACTATGAGATCATGCAACTCCCAAATACCGGGAGGAACACTTAGTGTGCTATCACTACAAAAAAATACACTTCCATGATGATACGTGTTTGTCACAGTAGGTCGCGTTTTCTGTCATGCATGTACATCCATGACAAATTTATGACAGAATTCCATGACATTGCCAAAATTATCATCACAGAAGTGTCCACTTCCATGAAAATAAATTGTGCGTCACAGAAGTGCTTTCGTCAAGGGTGACCGACACGTGGCATCAATCGTAACGGAACGTTGTTAAGCTATCGGGTCGGATTTTGGATCCGATAACCCGTTAACAGCCACGACCAATGCCGATTTTCCACGTGTAAAATTCTCATTGGCTGACTGATCCACGCGTTAGTTTCGCGTTGGCACAGGTGTCACTCATCCAGCGGTTGAGATGGGCCTATGATATGTTGACACGTGGACCGGCCCAAAAGTGGCCCACAAAGTTTAAATGGGCCGACCCAACCGAAGGCCCATAAGATTTAGCAGACCATAATGGGCTGGCCTAGCTAAAGGCCCTTAAAATTTAGCGGACCATAATGGGCCGGCCCAGCTAAAGGCCCACACGATTTTGCAGACCATAATGGGCCGGCCCAATTAAAGGCCCACAAGATTTTGCGGAGCACAATGGGCCGGCCCAGCTAAAGGCCCACAAGATTCTGTAGACCATAATGGGCCGGCCTAGCTAAAGGCCCAACATTCTCTGTCAAATCGGCCTGTCCTGAACTTGTCATCAACGCGGCCCATGGTCACTTCTGGCCCGTTAACAGTCCGCTAAGTAATTGGGCCAAATTACGGCTCGGTGTATTTCTGGCCTGTTAAAGGTCCAGCTTCATTTGGGCCCATTTACAGGCCATCAAAACTTTTGGCCTATAAATGACCGTGAAGGATTTGGTTCATATTCGGCCATGTGTGACATTCGGCCTGTTAGAGGCCCACTATAGCTTTGGGCCACTTTCGGCCTGTTGTCATTTTCGGCCTATTAATGCCGGACGTAAACCATGGGCCATATGTGGCCCAACGTCATATCGGGCCCATTAACGGCCCATATAAAAATGACGATAATCTAGCCCGACCGAAGTTTCGGCCTGTTAAAGGCCCGTGTATTAGGTCGGCGCATTTACGGCCCGTCCAAATTTCGGCCTGTCAAAGATCCGCATCGTAAATGGGCCACCATTTTGGACTGCTAAGTCCAGTGGGTTATTTGGCACAATCAGGGCCTAATCTCACTTTCGGTCTATTAAAGGCCCATGTTTTTTATGGGCTCGAGATATTTACACCTGTAAACGGCCTATTTTTACTGAAGGCCCAAATTATGTTTAGGCCTGTTAAAGGCCCACTATGGGCACAGGCTACCAGAAAAATATGAAAGCTTATGCTGATTTAGGCCCGGATATTTTTAGTGGGCTACATGCCAATTTCGGACCGTAATCATTTTTAGCCCAATTGGAATGGGCCCGGCGAATGTTGTATCATCATAAATGTTGTATCACAACAAAATAAATTCCAACCATACAACAAAAGGCCTATTGGCATAAAGTTTACAGTCCTTCCAGATAAAAGCACCATCAGATGTATAGAAGCACAGATCATTTGACCTGAGTGCTAATGTTTCAGGCTGTAGAATCTGATGGAGCAGCACGATCTCCACCTTTTTTCCGCCATTGCTCTTGAACAACGAAGCGAATGTCTGGTAGTCTGGTTTCAAAACCATTCATATCTTGACGAAATTTCTCAACCACTATTCTTGTTTCCGAAACAACGTCCATTAGGGATTGGACTTGTGTCTGGAGCACAGATATATCACTCTGTCTAGCAGGAAGATTTTGTTCAATAGGCGATTTGGACGAGGTTACCTTGACAACCAACCCAGAATTATGCAGGAAGGTGCTTTTTGCACTGTTAGTGGAGAGATACTGACGCACTGCAGCAAGAGGTGACATTGTGCCTGTAGTAGCCTCGTCGCCTTCAGGTGGTTGTGGCTGTTCAATCATTTGCTCCATAGCTTCCTGAAAGTTTTAACTTGTAGATCAGTGTCCCAGATAAGTTACTAATGAGACAAAAACCAACAAAGTAGGTTAAACGTTTATACATAACTTATTTTGGTGAACTACTATAATACATTAGCATGTATTGTAGTGCCAACTACATAATAAAATCACTTTCGGAACATATGTCCATGTAGCATGCCTACTGTATTGTCTATTTCCTCACATTCGTTGACATCTAAGGATAAAGAGACATGGTTTAAAGTAGGATGACCATAGTATGACATCATTCATATCATGGGCAAACAGATATAAAACAAATAGGCTATTTTATCATTGTGTGCGCACGTGAACATAACAACTAGATTACAGATCAAGACCAGAAGAATATCCTTCATCTCTTTTAAAGCATGTAAGGTGAAATGATACGTTAAGACAACTGTGAATAAAAGTGAACAGAGTAACTGACATTGGCTGCAAACCAAGTAGTTAAATGAACACATCACGGTATCAATGAATTCAAGGCAGGAGGAGTAAGGACTTACAACAGCGGCTTGAACTGGTGTGCTCATGCCCTTCATCTTGTTGGTGTGGCAATCCTTGAAGATTTGCAATGGCTGCAAACCAAGTAGTTAAATGAACACATCACGGTATCAATGAATTCAAGGCAGGAGGAGTAAGGACTTACAACAGCGGCTTGAACTGGTGTGCTCATGCCCTTCATCTTGTTGGTGTGGCAATCCTTGAAGATTTGCACTGCATTCGGTTCAGGTTCTTTTTGGTCTGCACGGGCTTTCCTCTGTATTTGGAACAAGTCAATATAGATACGATAATATGGCACAAAAAGAAGAAGGAAGTAGCAGCTATTTACAAGAGCCTCGCAGTGTGCAATATAGCTACGAGATCTTGTTGTCTGTTGGAATTTCACTTTAGAACGGTTGGTTTTGTTCTTCAAACGGTTAGCCTAGAAGAAGATACACTTGTAAGGCACATACATAAATACAAGTTTAATATGTGGTCTGATCAAATACATATAGCCTACCTGATACTTTGGATCAGACCAGTGTTTAACGAGGGTTGTCCAGTCTTCATCTGTAATATATTCCACTGGAGATGTTTGGGCGATTTCATTGTTAGCGTTGCCTTCAAAGTGAGATTTTCTAAGGTGGTACCGATACTGTCGTAGAGCAGACTGGAAACATGAGTGCATGCTTGTTTAGTTGCATCATCTTTCGGATCCAACTTGAACCTCATCTGTTGAAAAAAGAATGTGAGTCTTATTAGGAGGAAGCTACAAAGTATGGGACAGAGCAAGACAAGATTACTAATTGCGATGGTCAAGGAAGGTGTTAAACTGGGTATTGTCTTTCTCATTCCTGTACTAGATCCACGTTGGGAGGATACGTGCATGACACCTAACGACAAGTGTCGCCTCTGATACTAACTTGGCTGACTCTATAGCATCACGTGGCCTTTTTAAACCTGCCTCAAAATGGATCTCCATTCTTCCTCCTTTAGATTTCGTTAATCTGTCAAGCATTATCCTTGATGTCTGTTTCCGCTTGCGCCGTGGTGCTAGTACAACAACGAATATGGAAAGTGTTAGTGTACATCAAACTATGAGAGTACATATAAAGGAGCATGCAACTACAACTTGACTCGGTCAGGTACCGTCATGGTGTTGATGCTCATGAGGTTCATCTAATCTTGCCAAGTCCTGTTGTGTCAGCAGTGCTTCGGAAGTAGTGTTAGGTGTGAAGGCAGCTTGGGAACTGGCCAGTTCCGGAGCAAACGAACGAGTAACTGGTTGAGATGCTGGTACAGTTGAAGAGGATGTTGCAGCTGGTGGAGCAGGTGATACTGTGTTTGTAGATTTAGCCGGTGGACTTGGACCTTCTACTGCACTATAAGTACCAGCAGAATCTCGACGACAGAACCTTTTCTGTTTCACCCGACGAGTAATAGCACTCCCTACTATATTTTTTTCCTTGCTCTTTTTTGACTTTGCCATGTCAAGCTGTACCGACAACACAAAAGAATAAAATCACTCTTCAGAACTCATTGATGCATGATTCAGACAAGCAATACTTTGATGTAAGACAACTGTATGAGGATGGAATATGTAAGAAAAACAGGACGGCATGACATATTCACAACTACGATGTGCAAACTAAGCAGAAGGATTTTCAAGAAAATAGAAGTAATGCAAGCTAGACACCATATGAAAGATGCAACCAATATTACTCTGCCAAGTTAAAAGTGTCTTGTCATAAGTGGAAATTCGAAAAATTAGAAGCAGTACAACGTAGAAATCAATGCAAGATGCAACCACTATCAAACTGACATGTTAAAAGCGTCCAATCATGAGTGACTGATGCGGGATACACAACAACAGTACTTTGATGTAAGAACATGGTATGATAGATAGATGAAGTGTATTCTAGACACAGAAAGCCATGTCATATGCACATGTATAACGTATAAACTCAGCAGGTGCAATTTAATCAAAATAGAAGAAATACAGGCTAGACAACATATGCAACATGAAACCAATTATCACACTGTCAACTTAGAGCAAGCACCTGCGATGGTGGAGTACGGGAGATGAAGTCATCATGTAGACTTGGGACTTCAACTTCATTAGCAGTAGTAGTGGCAAATCTAGAGAGTCTCTGTTTGCATCGGTGCGGAGGACCACCAACATCCCCTAACTTACTCTTTTCCTTCCTATTTTCTGATATTGCCTTATGAAGTCAAAACCACAAGAAGATGTATAAAATTAGCTTTGCATAACTGGTTGATGCATGATATAGACGAACACTACTTTGATGTAAGGCAAGCGCATGATAGGAGGATGGAATATATACAAAAAAGACAGCGTTTCATATTCACACGTACGATAGGAGGATGGAATATGTATGAAAAAACAGTAAGCGGAAGGCATTTCAACAAAATTAGAAGAAATGAAAGCTAGGCACCATATGAACATGCAACCAATATCACTCTATCAGGTAAAAAGTGTCTCGTCGTAAGTGCCATTTCAAGAAATTAGAAGCGGTACAAGCTAGAAGACAATGCAAGATGCAACCTACATCACAGTCCCAAGTTAAATGTGTCTTATGGGTAAGTGATCGTTGCAGGTATAAGTTGTAAGCTACACAGATGCAATTCAACATAATCAGAAGCAATACAAACTAGACATCATACAGAAAACACAACCACATATAACAGTTCCAAGTAAGAGCAAGCACCTGTGATGGTGAAGTAGGGGAGATGTGCTCATCATGTACACGTATGTTCTAGAAACAGGAACACGTGTCATATTCACATGCATTATGTGTAAAGTAAGCAGATGCAATTCAAGTTAGAAGCAATACAAGCTAGACATCATACACAACATGCAACCACATATAATAGTGTCAAGTTAGAGCAAGCACCAGTGATGGTGGAGTAGGGGAGATGTGCTCATCATCTACATAGCTACGTTGACTATCCGGCCTTGTGTTGTCTTGTGAATCTTGTTGGGAGGATGGCGGAGTAGAATCTGTAGAGACCCCTTGTTTGAGTTGCTCCAAAGGGCCAACATCATCCACTGCCGGACTAATTTCCTTCAGCTGTAATGATTTTGCATTGTGAAGTCAAACCGATAAGAAAAAGGAATAAAATTCGCTCTTCAGAACTCATTCATGCTTGATACTGACGAATACTACTCGGATGAAAGGCAAACGCATGATGTGAGGATGGAATATGTATGAAAAACAGGATGGTGTGACATATTCACACCTATGATGTGGTAACTAAGCAGAAGCCATTTCAATAAATTAGAAGCACTACAAGTTAGACACCATATGAAAGATGCAACCAATATCACTCTGCCAAGTTCAAACTGTATGGCGTTTCAACAAATTAGAAGCAGTACATGCTAGAGATCATATGCAAGACACAACCAATATCACAGTGGCGACTTAAAGGTGGCTTATCATAAGTGACTGATGCGGGATATGCAAGAATAGTAGTCTGATGTAGAAACATGAACACATGTCATATTCACACGCATTATGTGTAAAGTAAGCAGATGCAATTCAACAAAGTTAGAAGCAATACAAGCTAGACATCATACGCAACATGCAACCACATATAATAGTGCCAAGTTAGAGCAAGCACCTGTGATGGTGGAGTAGGGGAGATGTGCTCATCATCTACACAACTATGTTGACTGTATAGCCTTGCGTTGTCTTGCGAATCTTGTTGGGAGGATGGCGGAGTAGAATCTGTAGAGAACCTCCGTTTCAGTTGCTCGGAAGGACCACCATCATCCAATGCCTTGCCAATTTCCTTCAGCTTTATTGATTTTGCATTGTGAGGTCATACCGACAAGAAAAAGGAATATCATTCGCTCTTCAGAACTGATTCATGCATGATACTAATGAACACTACTCTGATGAAAGGTAAAGTCATAATACGAGGATGGAATATGTATGAAAAAATGGACGGCTTGACATATTCACACCTATGATGTGGTAACTAAGCAGAAGGCACTTCAACAAATTAGAAACACTGCAAGACACCATATGGAAGATGCAATCAATATCACTCTGCCAAGTTAAAACTGTCTCATCATAGGTGGCGTTCATCAAACTAGAAGCAATACATGCTAGAAATCATATTCAAGACGCAAACCAATATCACACTACCAACTTAACGGTGTCCCATCATAAGTGACTGATGCAGGATACACAAGAAGAGTAGTTTCATGTAAGAACATGGTGTGATAGACAGATATAGTATATACCAAAAACAGGAAAGCGTGTCATATTCACATGTATCATGTGTAAGCTAAGCAGATGCAGTTTACACTAATTAGGAGCAATACGAGCTAGACACCATATGCAACATGCAACCAGATATCACACTGCCAAGTTAGAGCAAGCACCTTGGATGGTGGAGTAGGGGAGCGGAGACTTGGACCTTATAATGCACTATCAGTACAAGGAGAATCCGTACAGATGCTCCGTTTACGTTGCTACAGAGGACCACCATCATCGCCTTCCTTACTCTTTTCCTTCCTCTTTCTTGATTTTGCCTTGTCAAGTCAAACCCACAAGAAAAAGGAATAAAATTTGCTCTTCAGAACTCATTGATGCATGATACCGAGGAACACTACTTTCATGTAAGGCAGCCGCATGATAGGAGGATGGAATATGTATGAAAAACAGGACGGCGTGAAATATTGACATGTATGATGTATACAGTGTAAACTAAGCACAAGGTGCTTGAACTTGTTAGAATCGATGCAAGCTAGAAACCATATGAAAGATGAAACCAATATCACTCTGCCAAATTAAATGGGTGCCCTAACAAATGTATTTGACCAAATTATAAGCAATACATGGCAACATGCTAGAAATAATATGCAATATGCAACGAATAAAGGTGACTCATCATAAG
Source organism: Triticum dicoccoides (assembly GCF_002162155.2). Classification (NCBI taxonomy): domain Eukaryota; kingdom Viridiplantae; phylum Streptophyta; class Magnoliopsida; order Poales; family Poaceae; genus Triticum; species Triticum dicoccoides. Next base: position 253,155,215 of record NC_041388.1, read on the forward strand.
TGATTGATGCAGGATACAGAAGAGAGGTAGTTTCATGTAAGAACAAGGTTAACACATAGATGTAGTGTGTACCAAAAATAGGAAGGCATGTCATATTCACAGGTATAGTGTGTAAACTAAGCAGATGCAATTTAGCCTAATTAGAAGCATTACAAGCTAGACACCGTATGCAACATGCAACCACATATCACACTGCGAAGTTAGAGCAAGCACCTATGATGGTGGTGTAGGGGAAGTGCGGTCTTCAGGTACAGAGCTACGTTCAATATCTTCATTTACGCTTGCTGTTTCTTGAGAATCATGTGGAGAGGATGAAATTGCATTCTTTATAAGAGTATTGCGTCTCATATTAACCCACATGCGTGATTGTCTCATCATAAGCGATAGACGCATGATAGACAAGAACAGTAGTTTGATGTAAGAACATGGTGTGGTAGGCAGATGTAGTATGTACCAAAAACAGGAAGGTGTGTCATATTCACATGTATAATGTGTAAGCTAAGGAGATGCAATTTAACAAATTAGGAGAATTGATGAGGGATACACAAGAAAAGTAGTTTGATGTAAGAACATGGTTAATAGAAAGACGTAGTATGTACCAAAAACAGGAAGGCATGTCATATTCACAGGTATAATGTGTTACCCTAATTAGAAGCATTACAAGGTAGACACCATATGCAACATGCAACCACATATCACACTGCCAAGTAAGAGCAAGCACCTGCGATGGTGGTGTGGGGGAATTGCGGTGATCAACTAGAGAGCTACGTTGACTATCTTCATTTAGCCTTGCTGTTTCTTGAGAATCATGTGGGGAGGATTACACGGCACTTTTTAAACGAGTAGGGCGTCTCACAGTAACCCACTCGGGTGACTGTCTCATCATAAGTGATTGACGAGGGATACAAAAGAGCATTAGTTTGATGTGCGAAGATGGTTAATAGACATATGTATTATGTATCAAAAATAGGAAGGCATGTCATTATCAAAGGAATAATGTGTAAAGTAAGCAGATGCAATTTAACCAAATTGGAAGCAATACAAGCTAGACACCATATGCAACATGCAACCACATTTGACAGCGCGAAGCTAAAGCAAGTGTCGGATTTCGGGTTCCGGCAGACCCTTGAGGTTCGAACACTGGGGTGCGCGCGGAGATTTCACCTCCTACCAACCTGCACCCCCCGCCTTGCTAGGATCTGAACTATGGAAAGAACAACAAAAGAGACACAGGGTTTATACTGGTTCGGGCCACCGTTGTGGTGTAATACCCTACTCCAGTTTGTGGTGTGGTGGATTGCCTCTTGGGCTGATGATGGTGAACAATACAAGGAAGAACAACCTCGCGAGGGTCTGTTCTTGGCTGGGGCAATGAACTGCTAGGAGGAGCTTAGTCACCTTTCTCTCTCTCTCTCTCTCTTTCTCTCTCTGCCTTGTCCCACTCCCTGTCCGTCCCCTTGCTCTGTGGGTGGCTGGTCCTATTTATAGAGGCCCTGGTCCTCTTCCCAAATATCGAGCGGGAAGGGAGCCAACAATGGCGGGCTAATTTGAAGGGGGACAGCTAGTATCAACTATCCTAACAAAACTAGTCTTCGCCTGCGCAAAGCTCTGGTGATGACGCCGTCTTGGGCTCCACGGTGACCTCCGTCTCGTAGTCCTCCTGGTCTTGGTCTCGTTGCACCGAAATGGCAACCTTTGCCTGATGCCTTGGTACTCCGCGGCTGCGCTTGCCCCCTTTGCACCAAAGAGGAAGGGAGGACGCTGCGCGGGCTGGCACCCGCCTAGCGCCCTCGGTCGTCATGGCTTGCGTCACGGGCACCTCATGAGGTACCCCGCCTTGATCTCTCCGCCTCCTCGTGAGCCAGCCTGACGAGGCCGTGCCTGAGGAAGTTCCGCGTCGTCCGCCCCGCGAGGGTCTTGGGTTTGTGTTGGTGAAGATGGGCCGCGCTGGGCCCCCCTTTGAGCCACGCCGCAGGCCGCAGGTAGGCAAGTCTGGGGACCCCCATTCCCAAAATGCCGACAGTAGCCCCCGGGCCCAAGGCGCGCCCGGACTTGGCCGTGCAGGGAGGCGGAAGGGCAAGAGCGAAGCGCCGCGGGCCCTAACAGCCTGCGGCCTTGGGCGCCGCGTGGCGGTTGACTGGACGTGGGCGCCTCCACTTCCCCGTGGCGCCTCAGGAACTGCACGGATTGGACAGTTCCTGCATGCAAAGTGGGTCATGATTACCTGCAATCGTGGAGGTAGGCGGTTGGCCTTCGCCGGCCATAAGTACGGAACATCGCGCGCCCTTCCAGTCCATCCCTCCTTGCTCCTCCTTCTTCCCGATCCTTGCTCCATCTTGCTGCGATGGCTCCGATCCACCGGTTCTCGACGGTAGAGAAGGGAAAAGCTCCCCGGGAGGAGCCAGACCCACTCCCACCGAAGAAACGGATCGTCCCCCGTGGCCCGGACGAAGGGGCCCTTTAGGTGGTGCCGAGGCCTTGGTGTGAGCGGGCGCCGCCGGGGTTCCCGCTGCCATTGTACGCCCACGTCGAGGGCCCCGAAGGAGCTGATGCTAACCGCCATGGGCGGCGCCGCCGTCGGCGCCGACGAGTCATGAAGGTGTGGGTCGTCCCCCCTGGGGTCCACACCGAGGGCTCCTCCCAAGAGTTCGTGCTTCACGTCGCCATTCCTCTTCAGTCTTGGATCCGCCTTCCTCCCTTCTTCGCCTCCATCATCCCGCAGGGGGAGCCCCTGGAGCTCTGCCTGCAGCACGCCTGCTGCAGCACCCTCGCGACCGAGGCAGAGGTCGCGGTCGTTGCCTCGGGCGAGGTCTACATGACTCGGGGCTGGAGAGAGATCGCCCGGGTCTGCCGAGTAAGGGGCGTCTTCGCGGTCCATTTGGATTACGACGGTGCTTCGGTGATGCTCTTCAAGGTCTTCGATGCAAGCGGGTGCCGGCTGGAGTGCTGCCCCGGGGAAGGTGGCCCGGACCCTGCCGCGATGAGGACTGGGCCCGTCAACCGCTCCCTTGGCGGCTCCTCAGGCGGTGGAGGCGTCGGAGGCTCCAGCGACTCCGGCGAGCTCTTCGCGACTCCGGAGACAAGCGACAACAGCTACGAGCCCCCGAGCCGGCACCGCTCCTGGAGCAGGGCGGGCTCGTCAGGACACCGCCGACTCTGATCTGGATGGGGTTGGCATCGGTGTTTGACGGCCCACTGTTGATGATGGCGTCTTTTGCAGGGTCGCGCGTAGTTTGTGTCCCTTTAGGATCTGTTCCCTGCGAGGAATCAAGAGTGTGCCCCGTGGGGGCTTGTAAGGTGCCTGTGATCCTGTTTTGTTAATATAACCCTTGTCATAAAATTGCGCGAGTTGCTCATTTCGTCTCAGCTCAGTCCTCCCTTTCGAACCTCACGAGGGCTTGGTGCTCTGCGCCGACAGGTCCCAGTCCCAAGGCGGCTTCAGCCGTCGCTGGTATGCCAGGTCGCAATGGCGTGGTCAAGGCCAGGAGGTGAGCGACCCGGAGTCCGGTAAGAGCCCCTGAGTCACGATGCTCAGGAGGTCCCCTTTGGCGCCCAAGCAGCCGTTGTTTGGTGAGAAAGGAGAGCTGCGTCGCTAACACGAGGTAGCATTAGGTGCGGGAATGGTGCCACGGCAGCTGGTGCTTCCGGGTGATGACTTATCTCGAGGGTCAGGGGCCGCTCTCTAGTGTGTCATTAGGTCCGTGCATCGGCGGGCGCGAGGTTGCTCGGCGAGGTCCTCGTGTGTCTCTCCCCTCTTGCTTTTGCTCCCCTTTCTGCTCTACGTCCTCGGGTCCCGGCCCTCGAGCGAGTCTCAGCCGTCGCTGGTATGCTAGGTCGCGATGCCGTGGTCAAGGCCAGAGGGTGAGGGCTGGAGAGCCAGTAGGAGCCCTGAGTCGTGATGCTCAGGCACCCCCCCTTTAACATGCAAGCGGTTCGCGCGGACGAGAGCGAAGGAGACACCGCAAGGGCCTCGCCTGATGCAGCTCCTTCAGGAGGTCCTGCAGGTCCATCATAGAAAAACAAGGGGTTGCCATGACAACTGACAGTCAGCCGTTGGTTGCTTCCGAGGGGTGGTGAGGCACTGAAGGCTTGATGAGGTGACGCTATGCGGGGCTGCCGCGGCCAGAGCTCAGCCATTCAGGTTTGTCGGCGTTGCAGGGACGGACCCATGCACAAGCGTCATGCCGTTTGGGAGCAGCTCCGTTAGTTGGCGTCAGCTGAGTAGGCAACTGGGTAAAACACATTAGTCGCGAAGGAGTGGATTCGTTCAAATAGATGTTGTGAATGCGGACATCACTAGGTCAGGCCCGAGCGACTTGGGGGGTCATGCAGCCCGAGGGGCGCCCCCAACAAGGTAAGCTAACAACATGGAATAAAAAGGGGATACACGCCGCAGGGACGGACCCACGCGGCCTGGGAATAATGCAGCCCTGGGGGGCATTCCCAGCTGGAAGTAAAACTCGAAAGATGTCACCTGATGATGTTGAGGACGAAAGAGCGTTGATGTAGCAAGCTCGGTGGGCTGCGGGAGCCGATCCTCACGAGCCCCCAGGCCCAGGGGCCTCGGGAGGCTCTGGAGGCGCTGGCGGCTCCTCACGGGCCATCTCCATCCCTGCCAGGGCTGCGGAACGCCTGGCCTCTCGTGCCCCCGTGATGCCCCTCATGAGGCATTGGTACGTGTCAGCCGCATTCGGCAGGCCGTAAGGCATGTGAACATAGCTGTGGGGTGGGCCTTCGCAGCGCCCCACTCGCGAGGGCCAGAGGCGCTCCAGAGAGGCGACTCGGTTGAGCCCTGGTATGTCGATGCAGACGCGCAGCCCACCATCCTCGCCTGGATGGGGAGCCACTGCGGGTAGGCGGCGTCCGCCTTTCATGACTCTTGACTCCTGTAGCTCCTGAATGGCCTTGCTGACGAACTCGTGACGGTCTGGGTCTCCTTGCCTTGCTCCTTCTTGAGGGAAACATGCTTCGAAACACGCCTCCATGTGGTGCCCAAGCGCCTCCCTCGTGAGCCTGGCTAGGTAGATGGCCCTCCAGGGGAGAGTCCCCGAGCCCTGCCTGAGGAGGGCGCCGGGCGCACTTTCCTATGCGATGGAAGGAGGTTCCCCCTGGGCAGGCGCGGGCCCAGAGGGGCCTGCCTCCTGAGGGGTCGGGCCGGACGATGTCTTCTTCTTCTTAGGGGCGGTCTCGGGAGGCCTCCTGCTTCCACGATCCGGGTCTTCCAGCGACGCGGCCTGAAAGGCTCTTTCCAGGGAACACACCGCGTCTTTATCTTCACATGGCACCGTGATGACTCCGCCGCTTCCTGGCATCTTGAGGACGTTGTAGCCGTGGTGAGTTGCGGCCATGAACTTGGCCAGCGCTGGGTACCCAAGGATGGCATTGTACGGCAGGCGAATGTGAGCGACGTCGAAGTCGATGAGCTCGGTGCGGTAGTTGTCGCGTGCCCCGAAGGTGACACGGAGGCGGACCTGCCCAATCGGGACCGTGGAGCCGTCGGTGATACCGGAGAAAGGCTTGGTTGGCTGAAGCTGGCTGTAGGGAACTTGGAGGTTGTTGAATGTTTCCACGGACAGGACGTTGAGCCCTGCCCCGACATCGATGAGGGTCTTGGTGACCACCACGTTGCTGATGATTGGGGAACAAAGCATCGGGAGAACTCTGGCTGTAGCCGCACACTTGAGCTGATCTGCTGAGCTGAACGTGATGGCGCACGCCGACCACCTGAGAGGGCGCGTGGCTTCGAGTCTGGGGAGGACTGCGTTCACTTCGCGGGTGAACTGCTTGAAGATGCGCTGAGAGGCTGGGGCTTGTGCCCCGCCCAGGATGCAGGCGATCGCGCGCGTCTCCTGGAAGCCCCCAGCCCCCTCGTCCTGGTGGCGGTCCTCGTTTCTCCTTGGTTGCGGCGGCAGCGGTGGGAGGCCTGCGTTGCCTTGCGGGCGATCCTCGCGAGGCTGATCCCTCCAATCTCCTTCGCGAGGCTGATCTCTCCAGCCTCCCTCGCGAGGCGGGTCTTGCCAGCGATCCTCGCGAGGTTGATCGCGCCACCCTTGGTGCGGGCCACGGTCTTCCCAGCGTCCTGCGTTCCTTCCTCCTCCTCGGCCGTAGCCCCGGTCACCGTGGTCAGGGCGACGGCCGATCCTTCCTTCTCACGGCTCGGAGCTCTTGACATTCATTGGTGTTGTGGGTGTGGAGGTCGTGGTACACACAGTACCGACTGCCCTTGGAAGGTTCGGGCTGATCTCTGCCCCGCTTGGTGTCTAGTTCTGCCGCGAGCACGGCAGCCCCCTTGCGCTTCACATCCTTGGCCTTGGGCTTCTTCTCTTCTGGGTCTGCGGCAGGCAGCTCGAGGAGGGAGAGACGCCCTTCCTCGGCCCTGGCGCACTTGGTTGCCAAGTTGAACAGCTCCAGGGAAGTGCACAGGTCTTCATGCATCGCCAGCTCCTCCTTCATCTTGACGTCGCGCATGCCGTCGAAGAAGGCCGAGATGATGGCCTCCTCAGTCACCTTGGGAATCTTGAGGCGCGCGTTGTTGAAGCCCTGGATGTACTTCTGCAGGGTCTCCCCGGGCTGTTGCTTGATGCGGCGCATGTCACTCACGGCGGGTGGCCAGTCGCGAGTGCCTTGGAAGTTGGCAATGAAGCGGGTGCGCGTCTCGTCCCAGGAGGAGATTGTGCCTGGAGCCAGGTTCAGGAGCCAGGTGCGGGCCCCGTCCTTGAGTGCCATGGGGAACCAGTTCGCCATGACCTTCTCGTCTCCGTTGGCAGCTTCGATGCCCAGCTCGTAGAGCTGGAGGAACTCCGCAGGGTCAGCCGTGCCGTCGTAGCGAGGAGGCAAGTCTGGCTTGAACTTGCCGGGCCACGCGACGTTGCATAGCTCGGTGGTGAAGGCGCGGCAGCCTGCTGTGGCCACGGGAGGCCTTGGATGACGGGGAACTTGGTCTTGCATGTCCCCACGCGCTGCAGCTGGGAGTAGCGCGGGGTCTTGACGCGCGGGAGCAGGAGCATGGTCGCGACGTGCTGGAGCAGGGAGCGCCCGGGCAGCTTCTTGCGGGAGAGGGACTTCTTGACAGCTCTGCTCTTGCTGCGCTGGCGCCTGACGGAGCGGGTTCCGCCCAGGGGCCACGCGCCTTGGAGCCATGGCACCTTCCTGAGGAGGAGGCGGCCGGGGCGCCGCCGGAGCTTCACTGCCCGCGCGGGGCGGGGTGCGGTGCAGCGGAACGGACGATGCAGGAGAGCCCCCTACGGCGCGAACGAGCTCAGCGACGCGGTCGAGCCATTCTTCGTAGACGTCGTCGACGGGACGGTAGCGCAGGAGCTCGTTCGCCGCGATGAGTGCAGCCCGAGCCTCCATGGGTGCACGGAGCACGCGGGACGAAGAAATAGCTGGGGTGAGCGAGGGAGTCGCGGTGCGGCCGTCTTGCCGCACGGACGGGTGCTGGGATGATGCTTGATGCTCGTCCCCCGCTGGGCCAGTGGCGGCGTTGACGGCAGGTGATGGGGAACGGCGAGGTCGCCCGCCGATGGGGGCCGTCTGGGCGACGCGGGAAGCAAGCGCGGCCCGGCGCTCGGCGCGGGCCCGACGAGCGTCAGACATGGGCGTGATGGTCGGAGGAGAACGGGTGGTGGAGGACGAATCCCGGCGCACCCCTACCTGGCGCGCCAAATGTCGGATTTTGGGTTCCGGCAGACCCTTGAGGTTCGAACACTGGTGTGCGCGCGGAGATTTCGCCTCCTACCAACCTGCACCCCCCCCCCGCCTTGCTAGGATCTGAACTATGGAAAGAACAACACAAGAGACACAGGGTTTATACTGGTTCGGGCCACCGTTGTGGTGTAATACCCTACTCCAGTTTGTGGTGTGGTGGATTGCCTCTTGGGCTGATGATGGTGAACAATACAAGGAAGAACAGCCTTGCGAGGGTCTGTTCTTGGCTGGGGCAATGAACTGCTAGGAGGAGCTCAGTCACCTTTCTCTCTCTCTCTCTTTCTCTCTCTGCCTTGTCTCACTCCCTGTCCGTCCCCTTGCTCTGTGGGTGGGTGGTCCTATTTATAGAGGCCCTGGTCCTCTTCCCAAATATCGAGCGGGAAGGGAGCCAAAAATGGCAGGCTAATTTGAAGGGGAATAGCTAGTATCAACTATCCTGACAAAAGTAGTCTTCGCCTGCGCAAAGCTCTGGTGATGACGCCGTCTTAGGCTCCACGGTGACCTCCGTCTCGTAGTCCTCCTGATCTTGGTCTCGTTGCACCGAAATGGAAACCTTTGCCTGATGCCTCGGTACTTCGCGGCTGCGCTTGCCCCCTTTGCACCAAAGAGGAAGGGAGGACGCTGCGCGGGCTGGCACCCACCTGGCGCCCCCGGTCGTCATGGCTTGCGTCACGGGCACCTCGTGAGGTACCCCGCCTTGATCTCTCTGCCTCCTCGTGAGCCAGCCTGACGAGGCCGCGCCTGAGGAAGTTCCGTGTCGTCCGCCCCGCGAGGCTTGGCCCCTCGCGAGGGTCTTGGGTTTGTGTTGGTGAAGATGGGCCGTGCTGGGCCCCCCTTTGAGCCACGCCGCAGGCCACAGGCAGGCAAGTCTGGGGACCCCCGTTCCCAGAACGCCGACAGCAAGCACCTGGGATGGTTGTGTGTGGCAATTGAGATCATCAACTGCAGAGCTACATTTACTATCTCCAACTGCTGACACTGCACCCATTAGAGCGCTGAAACACTTAGTGCTTATCTTCGAATTACACTGGAGCGACTTCTGTCTTTTCTTTCCTGCATTCATCAACACTACGTCACAGTCTGAAATACCCATGCATAAAAAAACAATAGTGTGAGTATGGGTGAAGTGTGTGCACAATTAGTATAGTGTAAAGGTAGCAGATAGCAGGTCGGTGAGAAATAAATGACGGGAGACATATGATAGCTCTACAACATGCATGGCACACTAAATTACTACAGGATTCTATGAAAATAACAGTCGACTGAAAGCAAATAGGCCAGTCTATTTTTTCTGCACCGTCCGATGTACAAAGAACGGGCAGATCGCCTTCATCTACCTCCAGCTAGTCAGTGTTGACGATCTTCCTTGAAACGCCAGCGACCACCGGCCCAAATCCTCCCCTGCCTGCACCCTCCCCTCGACCTCACCGCACTGCCGTGTTTGGCACCCCCCAGCCATCCATTCAAGCCCCGCCGACCTCCAGATTGGGCGCAAGCAACTCCTGCAGCCCACACCCCTATGATAGACACCGATGCGCCGCTTCCCTGGGGAACATGCGGGCTAGGTGCTCTGCGCGCCTAAGCGGGTGCTGCTTCTTTTAGTTGCGGTTCGACTGACCCTGAGTTGAAATCCAGGCGGTCTACTGACCTCTAGCAAAGGTGAAATAGTAAAAGGGAGTAAACCTTGTGCATTTAGTATCACGAAGAAGATGCAGTAAGAAGTGCTCAACTAGTTTCTTTCGTGGGATGAATACGGTGTGAGCGGAGACGTAATATTTACACGAATAAGGGAAGAGGAGTACCTCTTTCTGATGGCAGTGTTGTGTCCTCCTTCTATTTTTCCGACGATCTTCTTGTTGTTCACCGGAAACCAGAAGTTGTGGAGGACGGTGCAGCCTTGGACGAACCCATGGCCAACTTGTTGAGTGTGGTGCGGTGGCCGTCTGTCGGTGGCGGGGAAGCAGATCCGAGGCGGCGAACGACGGCATAGCGGGAACAGCTCTGGTGCGGTGAACGGTTGCAACAGTGGAGTCGCAACAGTGAGGCGCAGGACGGCGTGGTCGGAGTGGTTCTGGTACGGCGCACGTCGGCGTCGGCGTCGTGGAGGCTGCTCTGCCTCGGCTTCAGCTGCTAAGTCCATGAGGGCGTTGTGGTTGCGGTTGTGTTGGACGACGACGTCGGGGTACCGGCTCCGGCGTGATGGAGGAGGTCGGCGGTGGATTGGCCTCTATGGGGTGGAGGACGGAGGAGGCTGGGGTTTCACGGCTGGTGGAGAGGGTGTTTTCGCGCCCACGGAGTATGAATCGGGAAACGGAGGGAGGCGGGAAAGTAAGGGGGGAACAATGTTTCGGTTTGAGACGCGCTTGTTTGAAATTTGGGGAAAGTTACAAACTTTGCCCCCATCTAAAATTTCGGACATACTGCGGGTTGGGGGTAGGACAGTCATGTCAGGTGTCCCAAATGTGGGCGAGATAGATTTCGGCTGAGCGCCTGGGTAGGCGCCCACGGCGTATGAATGCTTCTCAGAGGCGGTTGAGACTGGTGTCTTGGTGAAGTTACAAACCTACCCTGGTTTAGACCTTTGGACATCAGGCTGATAGGCTACACGGGCCAGAGTCAGGACAGTAATTTCCTACCACCAAAACATTAGTCTCGTGCGGTTTCGGGTGACCAGAGGCCTATTTGGCGCTCCGTTCAATATTTGGGAGCAGAAGCATTAACGTTTTCGGTTCTCTTGAATTGAACTTTCAAGATTTGTCAAACTTCACAAATATTTACTCTTGAAAATTCTAAAGCTACGATTATTTTGGAATGGAGGGGGTACATTTGAATATACATTGTACACAAGTATATATTAAAAAATATGCAACTTACCTCAGTTCATGCATGGTTCCAGATATAATCACCTTGGTTGCAAAAAAAGTTAGATATGTGTATGAATATATATAGCATGTTCAAACTCACAACAAAGATTGATGCCCCCTTTTACATCTGATTTACAAATGCCATTATCTCTAGTTCAAATAGATGAATGCACTTCCTATGAATTCGAATCTTCGAAACCCCCTTTATGTTGAATTCGACATGTATTCTATTTCGTAGCTAGCAATTTGGAATGTATTCATGCAAGTGCCAAATGTATAAAGTGCTTCACACTAAGAACATGGAGTGCACTAATTAATGTTTAGATATGAATTGCAAAAGCATCCATTGCCTGTATTTCAAACCACTCTCACTCTATGGATCGATAATATGAAATAAACACATGCACATTCTAGAGTATGGGTGTTTGATAGACCGATTTTCGTCCATACGCAATTTGCAAAATTCGTGATCTCATCCAAAAATAATAATGCCATTTATATTTTAATTTAATGCATAGAACCGCCTTTTACACGTAGGTGCACTATGCCTCGCCCCGTTCTCACAAACGTGTTATATATCTCTCTATCTAACGCATAAGTGCACACACTTTATATGCATCGGCATTTCTCTTTCACACATGCTCACAATCTCTCTCAGGGTGTCGGGGTGTCTCACGCACATGCTCTCTCTGTTTCTCTCTCTCTCTCTTCCTGACTACTATGTACCACTCTTTTCACTAATCTCAGTTGGAAAACACTATTTCTCTCACATGCATATATACACATGCACGGTCTCTACTAGCCCTCTATACGCACATATATGTGCCCACGTGTCTCCCGCATGCACATTATCTTTAGGTCTCTCTCGCACACATTGCGCCCCCCCCGACACACCTCTATCTTAGTAGTTGGCAGATATGATTTCATCATATCATTCGGTAGGATATCCCTCGCTGTTAGGCTGGATGGTAATACGAGGCAAAGTTTTACCCTAGTTCGGATCGGACCCTTGCAGTTGAAGAAAGAGCCTACTCCTGGTACTGTATATTAGTGATAGGGTAGTGTACAAAGTACACATGAATACCATGCATTGTGCGTGTGTGTATACTATTGACGAACTAGCCCCCAAGCTAGTATAACATATTAAGGGCCTAGGGTTACAAATCATATATAGTCGGCTTATCACCAGTGAGGATAGAGTCCTCCGCGACTCTGGTAGCATCGTGTTGTACGCCAAGTCCTCCACATGAGTCTTCGTATAACACGTCTCGGTCCGACCTATATGTGGCGCAGGATGGAACCGACCCATGAGTCTTCATGTTTACCCACCACAACTAGAAATGATGTGCCCACCACACCACACACGCAATCGGCCACTAAGAAAATAAGCATATACAATAGTACAATGGTATCTAGCTCACGATACGTCTCCATATTTTGTTGATGACACTGACGGACTTTGCATTTGATGCGTGCTCCGTATTTTGTTGACGACACTTACGGTCATTGTATTTGAAGCGAAAGCACGATATGGTCACTGGACTTCAGAATAAGCTCATCACGGTCACCACATACATTTTGTCGTGCTAACCAACATGTGGTTGGATGGTTAGAGGACAGTGGTTTCTCCAGCCCACCAAGGTTAAAGTCCCGGCGCTCGCATTTACCTTGTGTTAATTTCAGTATTTTCCGGCGATGTACGTTCAGTGGGAGGAGACGTTCCACTCGACTACGAGGCACCTATGGCGACTTTGTAAAATCTCAAGATCATATATGCTGGCCCACTCTCTCGAAGGTGCTCATAGGGGTAGGGTTCGCATGTGTGCGCTTATAGCGCTGAGTGCTTGCGCGTATATATGAGCCCTTGCGACTGTACCGTGTTAAACAAATACATATCATGATTATACGGTCACTGGCTCACCCGTACAACTCCGTATTTTGTTGATGACACAATCAATTGACCAGTCGAATGTTCCACGCGGCGCAACTAGTGTTGCACCATCGGGGTGCGTAACCGTGGGGCCCACCTGTCAGCCCGTATATGAATGAAAGAAATGGTAGTTTGAGTCTGTATTGTGTTAATAAAATAGGAGTACATTTTAGGGTGATCATACGGTCACTGGCTCATCATACAACTCCGTAATTTGTTGATAACACGATCAATTGACAAGTCAAACGGTCCACATTCAGTAGCGCACATTACCATAGGGCCCACCCGTCAACGCGTATATGAAAGACATAAATGGTAATAAATTAGTGGTTGGTGGGTATTCGAAGTCGTGAGACCTCTGGTTGGCAGTCACCGGTGGTTGGGGGGGCATTCATTGGCCGGTGGAGTGGGGATCCCCGGAGAAA
>NC_041388.1:253168747-253195078 GCF_002162155.2 Triticum dicoccoides
CGGACCGGCGGTGGGGAGTGGTTTCGAGGAGGGCGGGCCGGCCGCGGGCGGCGGGGGCTGGCGGTTCGGCCGGTGGTGGCTGGCGGCTCAGGGGGGTGGAGTTTGATGATAAACTGGAGGCCCTTGATTTCGTATCCAACGGCTGGAAAATCTAATGACCAAAGATGAAAAAGTTAGTCGACTGACGTGTAGCCTCACCCCACACGTACACATGCACGCACCCAAGACACGCACGCATGTAGGCGTGCAACATTGACATGTACACACACACGCATGCTGGCGTGCAACACTGACACGTACACATGCACTCATGAACACACCACGTACGCACCCATGCATGCAACACTGAAACGTACCCTTGCACGCACGCAACACTCGCATGCCTGCATGCACACAACACACGACGCAAGACACACGCTCAACCTATACGTGCATGCACCCTTTGTTAAGGACATGGATTGTTACGGGTATTATTCAATCTTATCTGTGATAAGCAGAACATTGATGTTTGCAGCGGTCTTTATGAATCACAACGTATCGAACGACCTATCAACATAGTAGGCTTATCTACATGAAAATGATGACGTCACACTCAATGAACAATCATCGGTTTATGAAATGCCCGCTTCTGACCGCCCTGGCCCACCAAAGGTTCCTCTGCTGTGCGCTGCCTATGTTGGGTCACTGACATGCTGGCCATGCACCCAAAGAGCCCACACGTCAGCGGAAGAACGGCGCGGTGTCCTAGGTCAGAGTCAAGGGCGCCACTCGCGGCACGCTCGGCTGAACACGCCTCCGTGCCGCATTCAAACGCCTCCATGAAACCCGCCCGTGTGGAACCCGAGAAACCCACTCTGGACACACGTTCGTTCATGACCGGGCCGGCGTTAAACACAACGCCGGCCGAGCTCCTCCCGTCCGCCGTCTATTTAATCTCCTATTTAAACAAGGCCAAACACCGACCAAGAATCACACACCTCCGCCGCTCCCCTATCTCCTCCACCATTTTGTCCACTCTTACGATGGCTTACGAAGAGTAGTTATTCCGCATCCAAGCCGGCTGGGTAGCCCGCCGGATAAGAGCTATGCAGCTGGCTGATCCACCTCCCTCCCCTCGCCCAACGGAGCCAGTTGCCGCCCCAAGCTGGCGCGCGGTTCAGCAACTCGCTGCTCCAGGCCAGCTTGACGAGGAGCGGCGCACGGGCGTCGTTGCTGCTGTCCACACCGCCGCCTCGTACTGCTTCTCCCGTTTCTATGGCCGAGACTCCCATGTAGGCGGCCGCGCCATGCAAGCAGCGACAGAAGCCGGGTGCGCGGAGAGCGACGAGTCGGTGGCCAGCGCCTCCGCGTCCGCCGCCATCATCGAGGAGAAGTAGAACACGGGAGGCCGCCACCGCTTGGGTCCTGTCGGTGTCAAAACCGGCGGATCTCGGGTAGGGGGTCCCGAACTGTGCGTCTAAGGCGGATGGTAACGGGAGGCAGGGGACACGATGTTTTACCTAGGTTCGGGCCCTCTTGATGGAGGTAAAACCCTACGTCCTGCTTGATTAATATTGATGATATGGGTAGTACAAGAGTATATCTACCACGAGATCGGAGAGGCTAAACTCTAGAAACTAGCCTATGGTATGATTGTATGTTGTCCTACGGACTAAAACCCTCTGGTTTATATAGACACCGGAGGGGCTAGGGTTACACAAGGTCGGTTACAAAGGAGGAGATATACATATCCGTATTGCCTAGCTTGCCTTCCACGCCAAGTAGAGTCCCATCCGGACACGAGACGAAGTCTTCAATCTTGTATCTTCATAGTCCAACAGTCCGGCCAAAGTATATAGTCCGGCTGTCCGGAGACCCCCTAATCCAGGACTCCCTCAGTAGCCCCCGAACCAGGCTTCAATGACGATGAGTCCGGCACGCAGCATTGTTTTCGGGATTGCAAGGCGGGTTCTTCTCCAATTTCCAAGTGTTTATAAGTAGTATCCGGCCCCATAAATGTTGATCCTCTTGGCTTCTGTGCCCAATAAGGGCTATCTCTCATGCGTCGAACGAATACGAGGCGTGAGGGCATTTTTACATTTGCCCCCCTAGCTAGATAAATAAATTGTCTATTAAAGGGACAGGGATTCTTAGATCCGATCCACACCAGCTTCCCCTCAGCAAGAATCCATCAGAGCGCGTTTCGGAAAGATCCATTCCAGCATGGACGACCTCTGCAGCTCCTCCTCCCGCCCCCGCAGCCCTAAGCTCGTTGATTGGGAGAGGTGTTCAGTCCCACACAATCGATTGGTCGAACTGCAGACCAAGGGATTTCTCCCTCCGGCGTATATGGTGCCCGTTCGAACCGGGCTTGCCACCTACAATGGCGGGGAGCAAGCGGAAAGCTTTCCCTGTCCCTCCATGGGGGAACGGGTCTGCCATGTTCCTTACTTACTAAGGGGACTCGGATTTCCAATTCACCCGTTCCTTCGCGGGCTCCTGGAGTTCTACGGCCTCCAATTACACAATTTCACCCCTGCCTCCATTCTACATATCGCCGACTATGTTGCTCTCTGCGAGTTGTTCCTGGGCTGCGAGGCTCACTTAGAGCTATGGAAAAGGCTATTTTGCCTCGTCCCTCGCACACAGAGGGAATCACTTTACCAAGTGGGAGGAGCCGAAGTATGGCGCATCGCCAATACCGGATACCTGTTTGGTACCCCGAAGAAGCCGTCTGAAGACTGGCCTTCAGAATGGTTTTATATGGAGGATGTTCCCCTTCCGGACCCTGTTCGGCGGGGTCTTAGAGTTCAACAATGCTCCTCTGGAGAAGCGCCGAAGTTGGCGCCCACGGAGCCCCTAGGTGGAAGACGACAGAGAAGTCCTCTATCTAATGAACCGGATTAAGGCACTGGCTCAGTCAGGATTGACAATAACCAAAGTTATGTCGATTTGCATAATGCGGGGAGTGCAACCACTTCAATACCGTGGGCACCCCTTGTGGTGTTTCAATGGGGCGGATGATGCCACCCGCTACGGGCGTAAGGGTCCAGGCGATGCTACCGCATTAGCCAAAATTATGTCTGAATTGTTCAAGGGAGAGGAGGAGGAGTTCACCCGCATCAAGCCACGGGATGGATTCTCCATGTACAATCCTCCAAGCTGGGTAAGCTACATCCCCTTACTTCCATTTTCCCGCCGTTGTCGTAAGTATTCACCTTGCCAGTTTGCGGCAGGAATTGCGAAAAGCCATAAAGGAGGTCAGCAGCCCTTCTCCACAACCAGAGGACCCTGACCGGGCCCTCGACTCCGGACTTGAAGAAGATCCGGTTATCTCCGTGGAGCTGATAGACCGGCAGTTCTATCAGTTAAGCTGCGACGATGCCATGGTGGCCATTACGACCGACCATCCCGGACTGCTCCCATCATCGCACGTAAGAAAAACCAAAAAATCCCAGCTCCAAAAAATAGTGGTATCAGAGCCAGGTCTATGCGTAGATGTTATATGCATGAGAAGAACACAAAGGAGTTGTGGGCGTGGGTATATACATATTGCTTGCCATCACTAGTTGATTCTTGATTCGGCAGTATTGTTGGATGAAGTGGCCCAGACCGACATTACGCGTACGCTTACGCGAGACTGGTTCTACTTACATGTTTTGCACACAGATGGCTGGTGGGTGTCAGTTTCTCCAACTTTAGTTGAATCGGATTCAATGAGCAGGGTTCTTTCTGAAGATCAAAAAGCAATCACTATACCGCGTTGTGGTTTTTGATGCGTAGGTAAGAACGGTTCTTGCTCAGCCCGTAGCAGCCACGTAAAACTTGCAACAACAAAGTAGAGGACGTCTAACTTGTTTTTGCAGGGCATGTTGTGATGTGATATGGTCAAGACATGATGCTAAATTTTATTGTATGAGATGATCATGTTTTGTAACACAGTTATCGGCAACTGGCAGGAGCCATATAGTTGTCGCTTTATTGTATGAAATGCAATCGCCATGTAATTGCTTTACTTTATCACTAAGCGGTAGCGATAGTCGTAGAAGCAATAGTTGGCGAGACGACAATGATGCTTCGATGGAGATCAAGGTGTCAAGACGGTGACGATGGTGATCATGATGGTGCTTTAGAGATGGAGATCAAAGGCACAAGATGATGATGGCCATATCATATCACTTATATTGATTGCATGTGATGTTTATCCTTTATGCATCTTATTTTGCTTAATTCGGCGGTAGCATTATAAGATGATCTCTCACTAAATTTCAAGGCATAAGTGTTCTCCCTGAGTATGCACCGTTGCTATAGTTCGTCGTGCCGAGACACCACATGATGATCGGGTGTGATAAGATCGACGTTCACATACAACGGGTGCAAGCCAGTTTTGCAAACATGGAATACTCGGGTTAAACTTGACGAGCCTAGCATATGCAGATATGGCCTCGAAACACTGAGACCGAAAGGTCGCGCGTGAATCATATAGTAGATATGATCAACATAGTGATGTTCACCATTGAAAACTACTCCATCTCACGTGATGATCGTACATGGTTTGGTTGATATGGATCATGTGATCACTTAGATGATTAGAGAGATGTCTATCTAAGTGGGAGTTCTTAAGTAATTTGATTAATTGAACTTTAATTTATCATGAACTTAGTACCTGATAGTATTTTGCATGTCTATGTTGTTGTAGATAGATGGCACGTGTTGTTGTTCTGTTAAATTTTAATGCGTTCCTAGAGAAAGCTAAGTTGAAAGATGATGGTAGCAACTACATGGACTGGGTCCGTAACTTGAGGATTATCCTCATTGATGTACAGAAGAATTATGTCTTGGAAGCACCGCTAGGTGACAAACCCGCTGCAGGAGCAACGCCAGATGTTGTGAACACCTGGCAGAGCAAAGCTGATGACTACTCAATATTTCAATGTGCCATGCTTTATTGCTTACAAGCCTGACTTCAACGACGTTTTGAACGTCATGGAGCATATGAGATTTTCTAGGAGTTGAAGTTAATATTTCAAGCAAAAGCCCGGATTGAGAGATATGAAGTCTCCAATAAGTTCTACAGCTGCAAAATGGAGGAGAATAGTTCTGTCAGTGAACATATACTCAGAATGTCTGGGTACCACAACCACTTGACTCAGCTGGAAGTTAATCTTCCTGATGATAGTTTCATTGGCAAAGTTCTTCAATCACTGCCACCAAGCTACAAGAGCTTCGTGATGAACTATAATATGCAAGGGATGGATAACACATTTCCTGAGCTCTTCGCAATGCTAAAAGTTGCGGAGGTAGAAATCAAGAAGGAGCTTCAAGTGTTGATGGTCAACAAGACCACAAGTTTCAAGAAAAAGGGTAAAGGGAAGAAGGGAAACTTCAAGAAGAACACCAAGCCAGTTGCTGCTCAAGTGAAGAAACCCAACTTTGGACCTAAGCCTGAGATTGAGTGCTTCTACTTCAAAGGGACTGGTCACTTGAAGCGGAACTGCCCCAAGTATTTTGCGGAGAAGAAGGATGGCAAAGTGAAAGGTATATTTGATAACATGTTTTTGATGTGTACCTTACTAATGCTCGCAGTAGCGCCTGGGTATTTGATACTGGTTCTGTCGTGGAATTGTCACGGCAGATGTCCTTAGTGTCAGGACTTAGTCGCGAGGCCAACGCATCTATGTGGTAGCTTGAGAGGGGTTCAACGGGATGAGAGATGCGATGTTTTACCCAGGTTCGGCCCCTCACGGTGGAGGTAAAAACCTACATCCTGCTTTATTGATATTAATGATGATGATCATGGTTACAAGAGTGCTCTATCTCGAGAGCTATTGTCTAAACCTAACTTGTCCAACCTGTGGAACTTGTGAATCGTGTCCCTCTTGGGGTGCCCTGCCCCTCCTTATATATGTTGAAGGGGCGGTTTACATGACTAGTCCTATTAGGATTAGGATTACTCTATTACAAGTGGAGTCCTAGTCTTGCTTCCTTTGTAAGGGAATATTCCTTATGCTTTCCTCTTAAGCCGGCCCACCATAGTACGAGCCGACCTTCCATGAACCGTCTGCTTGGGCCACCGGGTCTTGTTGCTCCTCTGCTCCCCCGGCCGGGTCACTAATGAGTCACCTGGCTCGGTCGGGTCATCAGTGAGTGAAGAGATCCGGGCGGGTCACTTAGTGAGTCGCCAAGTTAGGGCGGGTCACCAGTGAGTCGCCAAGTCCGGCCGGGTCATACCGCGGGGTATATCCCCGACATTAGCCCCCAGTTTGATTTGGATTTATCCTTGTTAAACTGATCCTGCAAAATAAACACAAGAACAAATTTCACAGGTTGTGATCCGGGTTAAAAAATCTTGTAAGCCGGCACCTAGTCATCTTTAAGTCCTTGCCATTTCCTTCTTGATATCTACATGTCCATGATCTCATAGCAAATCTCCCTTAGCAGATATGTTTCGACTTTGTCAATGTAAAAAATCCAGATACTTCTTTTGAGAAATCCGGGTCAATAGGCCAGCTTCAGAGTCAATTTGCTGGCATTGGTCTCTTGTAGAGAAATATTGTAAGAAATAATCCACCAAAGCATCGGCTTTAAAAAATATTGGTTTTGAAATACTCATCTGACTTTCAGCCGCTTGTAGAACTTGCCGGTTTATCATTGCCAAAATATCCGGTTTGTAAATATTGATAGTACCGGGTCATAATTGTTGCTGACGCCGGGTCATAGTTATTGGTGACGTTGGGTCAATCTGATTTACTCAAAACTGATAATTTGAAGTTATTCCTCCCTTATATGCATATCACCTGTAGCCCCCAAGTGTCGGGTTGTCATGCTTGCAGCAACCTGGGACTTGTAATTGCCTTATGCTCATTAAGATTTCAACCAGTGTAGCCCCCAAGGGCCGGGTCATTATGCAATAATGAGCATGGACTTTGTAAATATGATCATGTAAATTTGAGCAACAACGTGTATCCCCCAAGGGCCGACTCAATAAGATATTACTGAGCTGGGACTTTGTATATGATTCATTGATAATACCATCAAATGATGTAATCTCCACCATGGGGCTTGAACCCACGTCCACAAGGTTAAGAGCTTTGTATTCTACCAACTGAGTAATGGATCTTTCAATGTAATAGATTAAGGCTTGTGTACCTTGAATTTCCGACAGGAGCAATTGGTAGCCCCCAAGGGCCGGCTCATTTAAAATGTGATGAGTCAGGTCTTTAATAAGTTGAGCAAGAAATGACTTTGCATTAGCCCCCAAGTGCCATGGTGCATGCTGGCAGTGACATGGGACTTGTATGTTCGATATAATCTTGATTTGAACAATGTAGCCCCCAAGTGCCGGGTCGTAAGCCTGCAGCGACTCGGGACTATTTCCTCCATTGTAAAATAAATCATGCCCATTGTTAAAAATAATAGCCGTTGCGCTAAAGCAACTTTGAAAACCTCAATCATAACATTGGTTATTGAATCACAATAGAAATCCAGCCATGTTGGCTATTCATGATTTGAATAATATAATCCAGTACAAAAACCTCAATCATTCAATATCATCATGAAAATCCAGCCAGTTTTGGCCATTAAAGATTTGAATACCTCATCAGTTGACAAGTAGATTCGGAGTTTAAATACCTAACGGCTCTTGGCTGATGACGTCTTAATGCGCATTCATTGTAAGCGGAATTTTTATAACCCGGTGGCCTATAGCCCTTGAGAAAATCAATAATTGATAACCCTTTTGAGACACCAATTTCAGTGATGAGCTTGGACTGAAGCATTTATATAAGTCATAGTTCTGCAAATCCTGCACATAGTTTAAACAACATATGCCCTGGCGACTTAACGTCAAGAGCCAGGGCGGGTAACCACCCAAATGTAGTCTTACCCTGCACACAAGTAGATCACAAGAACCCTTGGCGGTTTGTCGCGGGACGAATCATAATACCTCACATATAACCACTATGATGTTGAATTTGTACTGCCGATTTACATGACTTGTGCAGTAAAGGTGATAACCCAATCCTTAGAAGCCAATGCTTCCACATAGATGATGATTGTCATAAGCTGGCGACTTATAGTCAAAAGTCAAGCCGGGTTAAGCATAAAACACTTATATACATTTGAGATATAATCCAAAAAAAGTCTCAAGTCAAACCCAAAATTGTTCGCAAAAAATACTTAAAAAAATTTAAGGCTTCTGATTCGTATACGATCAGAAAACCATTCCAAAGGGGTTGAGCTAAGATTCGAATACGATCATATAGCCCCCAGTGGCTTTGGCGTTGTGCCGATCAAGAGGGTACCGACAACTATGATCTCTTTGGTTTGAATACAACCTATGTTTGAACAGGAAGCTCCCAAATGACCTTGAGAGGTTTTTAATGACCCTGATTCGAATACGATCCAAGTCAGACCCAAAAGGGGTTAAGCTATGATTCGGATACTGTCAAGAAGCCCCCTAGTGAGTTTGTCTTTGCGCCGATCAAAAGGGTTACGACAGCTATGTTCTCTTTGGTTCGAATACGACCTATGTTTGAACAGGAAGCCCCCAAATGACCTTGAGAGGTTTTTAATGACCCTAATTCGAATACGATCCAAGTCGGACCCAAAAGGGGTTAAGCTATGATTCGGATACGATCAAGAAGCCCCCTAGTGAGTTTGGCTTTGCGCCAATCAAAAGGGTTACGCCATCTATGTCCTCTTTGGTTCGAATACGACCTATGTTTGAACAGGAAGCCCCCAAATGATCTGTAACTATGGCTATGAGCCGGATCAAAGGATAATCATAGCTTAGCTCAATAAGCCGGAAGTCCCCAAGTGATATATTCCTGAGCTGTGCTCGCCGGGTGCCTATGTTTGAGTTGTGTTGTGCAACAAACTCTCTTGGGTCCCTATAATTTTAAAAAAAACTCGAGCTTTGCGAGAGATAAATTCTTCTTGAACCGGATATTGAGAGTTTCAAAGCTTTGCGGAAGACAGGTTTACCTTAAGTCGGATTTTAAACCAGATATTTAAGAGCTTCAGCGCTTTGTGGGCGACAAATTTCCCTTGAACCGGATTTTGAACTGGAATCCTTCTTTTTAAGACGGAAATTTTCTGACGGCTTTTAAATATACGCCAATAAGACAGTAGCCTCCGGGGCCGGGTTATTTTTCCCTCTAATGATCCGGAGTTCTTGAATCTGCTTTAAATTGGCAACCATTTACTGAGTCATGTCATCGTAGCCCCCGAGTCTCAAGGCGACTTGGGGAGTTGGCTTGAGATTCTTCATAATTAACCATAATATAGACCGGTTTGAATCCTGCATGGGACAACTTGCAAACCAGAGTAATTGCTCTTTTATAGAAAGCAAAAGAAATATAAAAAATATGCTGGATGGATTTCACCTGATGCGTCAGGTCAGCAATTATCACCGCGGAGTTGATGATCACCATGGTGAAACTGAAATCAATCACGTCCGAGTTGGCCGCGGGTGTTGACAGATCTGTCGGCCGTGGCGTTTTAAACCGGTGTGGACAGGAGAGTCGACCGCGGCGTTGTAAACCGATGCGGCCGCGAGAGACGGCCACGACGTTGTAAGCCGGTGCGGCCACGAGAGACGGCCACGGCGTTGTAAGCCGGTGCGGGAGTCCGCTTAGTAATGATGACCACCTGTGCCAAAAGATGTTGGCGTGCCTCCATCTCCGTAGTATAATATCACTTTTTGTCATAAATAATTGCCCTGATGTGTTTAGGCCGGAAGTAATCCGCCATGAAGTTGATGATTACTAGGTGAAACTGCAATCACTCACGGGTGAGTCAGCCGCGCATTGTAAGCCGGTGCGGACGAGAGAGTCGGCCGCGGCGTTGTAAGCCGGTGCGGATGGGCGACTCGGCCGCCGGCGCGGACAGATGTAGACCGAATAGCGGGGGCCATGACTTGCGCGCGTACCCGTCGAGCAACATGACACGGACGGATGCCAGTGCAGAGTTATGCTGGTGCGCGCTCCATATCCAACTGACGAAAACAGCAGTAGCGGGTTATGGCACAGAGGCGAGTTGGCAGTGCGGTTGCTTGTTTCAGCCGTGGAGGCAGTCAGTGCTCAAGGCGAGGTGACAGACCGACGCGTCGGCCATGCCAGAGCCACAGCAGCGGGGGAACGGCCGGGTCAACCCAGGCGGGTTTGACCCAGTTGTGGTGGTCGTGGATGTAGTACGTAGACCTGGCACTAGTGGTCCTCCAGTAAGATGTGCTAGTATAAAAACTAGACTTTTGGATTTATTGGATGCATGTAGATGTAGCACTGATGGTCTTCCCGTGAGTTGTGTTGCTAGATTCCCATGTGTCATTGTTTGTTTCAACTTTCTCAGGCAGTTAACTTGCTTTTGGCAGTTGATGTACGAGTCCATCTCGGGACTTGCTTTTTCCAAACGTAACTGGATAGGAACGGCTCAGTGACAGTGACCGGAGGAGATGACAAGCGATCCGTGGTGGCTAAGGAAACCAGGACAATTGACTTCGTTTTTACGCCCACGTCCATATATCCTTTGGGTCGTAATTGTACTTCATTTTTTTTTCTTTCCTTATTGCTGTGGCGGAGATCACAACGCCTAGCAACGCTTTTTCTGGCAAAAAGTAACAGCAGCAATTCCTTGTCTCATCTGTACTTGACGCACCTGAGAAACAAGCAGCAGCAGGAACTCGACGTTCTCGGCGACTTGTGGTTTAACACGCTGCAAAAAATCTCCTATTGGTCCATGCGACGTAATCCTTGCACTGATCGGTCTTCAACTTGCTGCGGCAGTGACGCACGCAATGCCATCTTAATTTTCTTGAACTCAAAACTTTCATCCGCGAACTTCTCGATCCCTGAAGAGATCCCTCCAAGACCTCAACACCACCGGGCGCTAGCCTCACGGTGGGCGCCAACTGTCGTGGAATTGTCACGGCAGATGTCCTTAGTGTCAGGACTTAGTCGCGAGGCCAACGCATCTATGTGGTAGCTTGAGAGGGGTTGAGCGGGACGAGAGACGCGATGTTTTACTCAGGTTCAGCCCCTCACGGTGGAGGTAAAAGCCTACATCCTGCTTCATTGATATTAATGATGATGATCACGGTTACAAGAGTGCTCTATCTCGAGAGCTATTGTCTAAACCTAACTTGTCCAACCTGTGGAACTTGTGAATCTTGTCCCTCTTGGGGTGCCCTGCCCCTCCTTATATATGTTAAAGGGGCGGCTTACATGACTAGTCCTATTAGGATTAGGATTACTCTATTACAAGTGGAGTCCTAGTCTTGCTTCCTTTGTAAGGGAATATTCCTTATGCTTTCCTCTTAAGTCGGCCCACCATAATACGTGTCGGCCTTCCATGAACCGTCTGCTTGGGCCACCGGGTCTTGTTGCTCCTCTGCTCCGCCGGCCGGGTCACCAATGATTCACCTGGCTCGGCCGGGTCATCAGTGAGTGGAGAGATCCGGGCGGGTCACTTAGTGAGTCGCCAAGTCAGGGCGGGTCACCAGTGAGTCGCCAAGTCCGGCCGGGTCATACCGCGGGGTATATCCCCGACAGGTTCTATTGCTAATATTTGCAACTCAAAACAGGGGCTACAGATTAAGCGAAGATTGGCTAAGGACGAGGTGACGATGCGCGTGGGAATGTAACATCCCAAATTTCCAATTTGGAATGTTATACATAGGTCATCATATGCATATCATATTTATTCCATTTCGTTTTGCGATCCTCGAAATCCTAAGGAACTCAAGGACCCACGAGAGAATTGGGGATTTTATTGTTTTCATATTTGAAATTTCTCAAATATTGAAAAGTGGATCAATTTGGGTTTAATCATTTTTCTCTCCAAATAATACTTCCAACATTAAAAATATATGAGAGGAGATAATATGACTTCTCCAAAGTAATTGAAATATTGGAGGAAAATTATTAAAATCAAATAAATTATTTTTATTTGGATTTTATCGCTATTTTATTTGAATTAGAAAAAATATATGCATTTTTCAAAATTGCATTCTTAGGCCAAGAAAATGTTCACGTTGTTCTAAATATTCTATTTAGACAGTGAAAATTCGTTTTGGCATTTTTAGTTTTTTATTTTATTTTTTAGGATTTTTCCGGTGGAACCTGTTTAAAAAAAAGTCAACCGACCTAAACGGGCCATGACCGACCCGAACTCCTGCCGAGGCAGACTTTATAAGCCGACTGCCCTGTCGGGGGAGACTTTATAAGCCTGCGCCGCCCGCGCCGCTCGCCGCCCCGTGCCGCCGCCCGCGCCGCTCGCCGCCGCCGCCTCTCGGAGCCGCCGCCACCGTCCGCCGTTGACCGCGTGTTGACCGGTCGGTTTTTCTTTGGTTAACCCCGTCTTTTTAGTTTCGCGGTTATTTTTCTTAGATCGGTTTTCGACGGTTTATTTATTTAGCGAACGTTCGCCCGTTCGTTCGTTCTAACGAACGCTTTTCGCCAGTTAGGTTCAAACAGCGAACGTTCGTTCGGTAGTCTTTACTTTTTATTTTATTTTTCAGCCAGGGACCTATCTGCGATTATTTTTATCGCAGATTAGCCCCTGATCTTCAAACGCTCGCCATTTCTTAACTGTTTGTCCAAATCCAGTGAAACCAACGCCAAAATCTTCGTCTCGAAACCCTCTTTCTGTTTAATCAACTTGAACATGGTTTTGACAATATTAAAATTTGGTTTCAAGCAGATTTGTTTTGTAAGTTCTTTATGACCGTAGTTTCAGTTTCGTAGCTCCGTTTCGATTGATTCTTTTTGCAAATCTAATCTCTTTCGTTGAGTTTTCAAATTCGATCTTCTTATTCGAAGTTTTCTCCTTGCATATATGCTTGAGTGCTTATGTATGCTATTGTTTTTTTTGTGATAGAATTCCCGGAGTGTGCAGCGTGCTACTACAAGTCACTAGGTTTTGCGGATCATTAGCAAGGCAAGTAACACTTTGATCATATTCCTTTTACCCAATTTTTATGCATTAGTTACAACCATCAAACATTGCATGAGTAGGATCTCTTAACTTGTGGGTTTGGGAAGTAGATGATGAGGTCGAACCTATTACCCTTTTTATTATCAAACCCTGGGAGTTACTTCTACGTTATGCTACTTATTGCCATGCTCTGCTCGTAGTCGTGGATTGGGTTTGAGTGTATCCTTGACAGATGTGAGATTATGAATTAATGGTTTACTTAAGGTGGCTACTTAAACACACATCTAGGTGGATTGGTTGCGAGCACCTGGGGATATACCAGTGCTGCCCTTTTTGGTTCGCCACCGAGGCTCAAAGGGATCATAGGATTATTCATGTTGGAAACTTCCGTGTGCAGCCACAAGACAATATGGGCTCTGGCATAGTTGAGTAAGTTGTGGGAAACCTTTCCATGATGGGCTAGCATATATAGGGGATTGTAGGTGTACCGGCCTATCTATCGGTTAAGGGGACCTCTTCGGAAAGACTGTGTCTCGGTCATCCGTTTCTCAAACACCATGCAATGCGAGAAATATAATGGAGGAGATAGTCTTGTGGGGAAAAGTGCGCAAACCTCTGCAGAGTGTACAAACTAATCATGATTAGTCGTGTCCTCGGTTATGGACATCTTGAGTATTTGGTTCTTTGGATTATCATGTGGATCTCATCACTCTAAATTAATTTGTTGGGATGTTAATTACTTTTAATTGGGATTGAGATGGGGTTACCATTCTCAATGTTTTTCAACTACCATGATAGTTAAATAAAATATATTCCTTTGTTGTAGGAAAAAATTGGCTTTTCGCAAAAACATTATAACCATAGAGCCTCCACCAGCCATATATGCATGTAGTGATAGCATTTACCTGTTCGTTGCTCTACTGTGTTATCTTGCCAGCATATTCCATGTGCTGACCCGGTTCGGGCTGCAACATATCATGTTGCAGACTTTTCAAACGAATAGTAAGGTGCGCTAGGTCATTTGTCGTGCACTCAGCTATGTCGTTGGAGTTGATGGACTCACTTTATCTTCCAAGTCTTCCGTTGTTATCTTACTTAGATGGCCTTAAGCTATACTTATTGTAATAAGTTCTCTTTTGAGACATTTGATGTAATAAGTGTGTGATTGCTACTCTGTTATAAATCCTTCAAGTACTGCGTGTGTTAGCATTACCGATCCAGGGATGACACTTATGCACAGAGATTTAACCGTTTGAGGTCGGATCGCTACAGGGAAATGGTTCCAAAGTCTATGTGATCGCCGTTGGCACAGTACCTCTACATCTACCTTCGGGATTAGTTTTAGACCTAAATAATTGTTATTTGGTGCCATCGTTGAGCATGAACATTATATCTGGATCTTGTTTGATGTGAGACGGTTATTCATTTAATTCAGAGAATAATGGTTGTTCTATTTATATGAGTGATATCTTTTATGGTCATGAACCCTTGATGAGTGGTCTAGTTTTACTAAATCTTGATAGCAGTGATACACATGTTCATTGTATTGAAGCTAAAATATGCAGAGTTGATAATGATAGTGCAATTTATTTTTGGCACTACCATTTCGGTCATATTGGTGTAAAGCGCATGAAGAAACTCCATTTTGCTGGACTTCTGGAATCACTTGGTACTTGCGAACCATGCCTCATGGGCAAGATGCGTAAACTCTGTTCTCTGGAACAATGGAGCGAGTAACAGAGTTATTGGAAATCATACATACTGATGTATGTGGTCTAATGAACATTGAGGCTCACGGCGGATATCGTTATTTTCTCACCTTCATAGATGATTTGAGCAGATATGGGTATACCGACTTAATGAAACATAAGTCTGAAACATTTGAAAAGTTCAAAGAATTTTAGAGTGAAGTGGAAAATCATCATAACAAGAAAATTAAGTTTCTAAGATCTGATCGTGGAGGAGAATATTTGAGTTACGAGTTTGGTCTTCATTTGAAACAATGCAGAATAGTTTCGCAACTCATGCCACCCGGAACACCACAGCATAATGGTGCGTCCGAATGTCGTAATCGTACTTTACTAGATATAGTGCGATCTATGATGTCTCTTACTGATTTACCGCTATCGTTTTGGGGTTATGCTTTAGAGACGGCTGCATTCACATTAAATAGGGCACCATCTAAATCTGTTGAGACGACACCTTATGAACTGTGGTTTGGCAAGAAACCCAAGTTGCCGTTTCTTAAAGTTTGGGGCTGCGATGCTTATGTGAAAAAGCTTCAACCTGATAAGCTCGAACCCAAATCAGAGAAATGCGTCTTCATAGGATACCCAAAGGAGACTGTTGGGTACACCTTCTATCATAGATCCAAAGGCAAGATATTCATTGCTAAGAATGGATCCTTTCTAGAGAAGGAGTTTCTCTCGAAAGAAGTGAGTGGGAGGAAAGTAGAACTTGATGAGATAATTGTACCTGCTCCCTTATTGGAAAGTAGTTCATCATTGAAATCAGTTCCAGTGATTCCTACACCAGTAAGTGAGGAAGCTAATGATGATGATCATGAAACTTCTGATCAAGTTACTACCGAACCTCGTAGGTCAACCAGAGTAAGATCCGCACCAGAGTGGTACGGTAATCCTGTTCTGGAGGTCATGTTACCTGACCATGACGAACCTGCAAATTATGAGGAAGCGACGATGAGCCCAGATTCCACAAAATGGCTTGAAGCCATGAAATCTGAGATGGGATCCATGTATGAGAACAAAGTCTGGACTTTGGTTGACTTGCCCGATGATCGGCAGGCCATAGAGAATAAATGGATCTTCAAGAAGAAGACTCACGCTGATGGTAATGTTACTTTCTACAAAGCTCGACTTGTTGCAAAAGGTTTTCGACAAGTTCAAGGAGTTGAGTACGATGAGACCTTCTCACCCGTAGCGATGCTTAAGTCCGTCCGAATCATGTTAGCAATTGCTGCATTTTATGATTATGAAACTTGGCAAATGGATGTCAAAACTGCATTCCTTAATGGATATCTTGAAGAAGAGTTGTATATGACGCAACCAGAAGGTTTTGTCGATCCAAAAGGTGCCAACAAAGTGTGCAAGCTCCAGCGATCCATTTATGGACTGGTGCAAGCCTCTCGGAGTTGGAATATACGCTTTGATAGTGTAATTAAAGCATATGGTCTTATACAGACTTTTGGAGAAGCCTGTATTTACAAGAAAGTGAGTGGGAGCTCTGTAGCATTTTTGATATTATATGTAGATGACATATTGTTGATCGGAAATGATACTGAATTTCTGAATAGCATAAAAGGATACTTGAATAAGAATTTTTCAATGAAAGACCTTGGTGAAGCTGCTTATATATTGGGATCAAGATCTATAGAGATAGATGAAGACGCTTAATTGGAATTTTGCAAAGCACATACCTTGATAAAGTTTTGAAGAAGTTCAAAATGGATCAGGCAAAGAAAGGGTTCTTGCCTGTGATACAAGGTGTGAAGTTGAGTCAGACTCAATGCCCGGCCACTGCAGAAGATAGAGAGAAAATGAAAGTCATTCCCTATGCTTTAGCCATAGGTTCTATCACGTATGCAATGATGTGTACCAGAACTGATGTGTGTCTTGCTATTAGTTTAGCAGGGAGGTACCAAACTAATCCTGGAGTGGATCACTAGACAGCGGTCAAGAACATCCTGAAAATACCTTAAAAGGACTAAGGATTTGTTTCTCGTATATGGAGGTGACAAAGAGCTCGTCGTAAACGGTTACGTCGATGCAAGCTTTGACACTGATCCGGATGACTCAAAGTCACAAGTCGGATACGTGTTTTTATTAAATGGTGGAGCTGTCGGTTGGTGCAGTTCCAAGAAGAGCGTCGTGGTGGGATCTACGTGTGAAGCGGAGTACATAGTTGCTTCAGAAGCAGCAAATGAAGGAGTTCATATATGATCTAGGTGTCATACCTAGTGCATCGAGGCCAATGAAAATCTTTTGTGACAACACCGGTGCAATTGCCTTGGCAAAGGAATCCAGATTTCACAAGAGAACCAAGCACATCAAGAGACGCTTCAATTCCATTCGCGATCAAGTCAAGGAGGGAGACATACAGATTTGCAAGATACATACGGATCTGAATGTTGCAGACCCATTGACTAAGCCTCTCTCATGAGCAAAACATGATCAGCACCATGACTCCATGGGTGTTAGAATCATTACAATGTAATCTAGATTATTGACTCTAGTGCAAGTGGGAGACTAAAGGAAATATGCCCTGGAGGCAATAATAAAGTTGTTATTTATAATTCCTTATATCATGATGAATGTTTATTATTCATGCTAGAATTGTATTAACCGGAAACTTAGTACATGTGTGAATACATAGACAAACAGTATGTCACTAGTATGCCTCTACTTGACTAGCTCGTTGAATCAATGATGGTTATGTTTCCTAACCATAGACATGAGTTGTCATTTTATTAACGAGATCACATCATTAGAGAATGATGTTATTGACTTGACCCATCCGTTAGCTTAGCATGATGATCATTTAGTTGGTTGCTATTGCTTTCTCCATAACTCCTACATGTTCCTATGACTATGAGATCATGCAACTCCCGAATACCGGAGGAACACTTAGTGTGCTAGCAAACGTCACAACGTAACTGAGTGACTATAAAGACGCTCTAAAGGTGTCTCCAATGGTGTTTGTTGAGTTGGCATAGATTGAGATTAGGATTTGTCACTCCGAGTATCGGAGAGGTATCTCTGGGCCCTCTCGGTAATGCACATCACTATAAGCCTTGCAAGGAATGTGACTAATGAGTTAGGTACGGGATGATCCATTACAGAACGAGTAAAGAGACTTGTCGGTAACGAGATTGAACTAGGTATTGAGATACTGACGATCGAATCTCGGGCAAGTAACATACCGATGACAAAGGGAACAACATATATCGTTATGCGGTTTGACCGATAAAGATCTTCGTAGAATATGTGGGAGCAAATATGAACATCCAGGTTCCGCTATTGGTTATTGACCGGAAACGTGTCTTGGTGATGTCTACATAGTTCTCGAAGCCGTAGGGTTCACACGCTTAACGTTCGGTGACGATCGGTATTATGAGTTTATGTGATTTGATGTACCGAAGATAGTTCGGAGTCCCGTACGTGATCACGGACATGACGAGGAGTCTCAAAATGGTCGAGACATAAAGATTGATATATTGGATGGCTATATTCGGACGCCGGATAATTATCGAAGTGCCAGGGGGGTTATCGGAACCCCCGGGGGATCTAATGGGCCAACATGGGCCTTGTGAGAGTGAGAGGAAGTGGACTTTGGGCTGCCCCCCCCCCTTGAGGAGTCCTAATTGGACAAGGAGGGGGGCGGCGCCCCCTCTTTCCCTCCCTCTCTCCCTCTCCTTCCTTCCCCTTTCCTCCTCCTAGTTGGACTAGGAAAGGGGGAGTCCTACTCCTACTAGGAGGAGGACTCCTCCCCTCCTAGGAGCGCCCCAAGGGCCGACCGGCCTCCCCCTTGCTCCTTTATATACGGGGGAAGGGGGCACCCTAGGACACACAAGTTGATCATTGATCTCTTAGCCGTGTGCGGTGCCCCCCTCCACCATAATCCACCTCGATCATATCGTTGTCGTGCTTAGGCGAAGCCCTGCAATGGTAGCTTCATCATTACTGTCATCATGTCGTCGTGCTGACGAAGCTCTCCCTTGACACTCAGCTGGATCAAGAGTTTGTGGGACGTCACCGAGCCGAACGTGTGCAGATCGCGGAGGTGTCATACTTTCGGTACTAGGATCGGACGGATAGTGAAGACGTACGACTACATCAACCGCGTTGTCATAACGCTTCCGCTTACGGTCTACGAGGGTACATGGACGACACTCTTCCCTCTTGTTGCTATGCATCACCATGATAGATCTTGCGTGTGCGTAGGATTTTTTTTTGAAATTACTGCGTTTCCCAACAGGCGTACGTCTCCTCTCCGCCTTGATGCAAATCCGGCTAAAAAATGGGCCAAGAATGGGTTGGCAGGTGGACGAAAAGCGGACGCGCGTCCATTTGGGTCGGCGCGAAACAAACGGACGCGTGCGGATGATAACCCACAAGTATAGGGGATCGCAACCGTTTTCAAGGGTAGAGTATTCAACCCAAATTTATTGATTCGACACAAGAGGAGCCAAAGAATATTCTCAAGTATTAGCAGCTGAGTTGTCAATTCAACCACACCTGGAAACTTAATATCTGCAGCAAAGTATTTAGTAGCAAAGTAATATGATAGTAGTGGTAACGGTAACAAAAGGTAATGTTTTTGGTATTTTGTAGTGATGATAGGAATAGCAACGGAAAAGTAAATAAGCGAAAAACAATATATGGAAAGCTCGTAGGCAATGGATCGGTGATAGAGAATTATGCCGGATGCGGTTCATCATGTAACAGTCATAACCTAGGGTGACACAGAACTAGCTCTAATTCATCAATGTAATGTAGGCATGTATTCCAAATATAGTCATACATGCTTATGGAAAAGAACTTGCATGACATCTTTTGTCCTACCCTCCCGTGGCAGTGGGGTCCTAGCGGAAACTAAGGGATATTAAGGCATCCTTTTAATAGAGTACCGGACCAAAGCATTAACACATAGTGAATATATGAACTCCTCAAACTATGGTCATCACCGGGAGTGGTCCCGATTATTGTCACTTCGGGGTTGCCGGATCATAACACATAGTAGGTGACTATAGACTTGCAATATAGGATCAAGAACTCACATATATTCATGAAAACATAATAAGTTCATATCTGAAATCATGGCACTCGGGCCCTAGTGACAAGCATTAAGCATAGCAATGTTATAGCAACATCAATCTCAGAATATAGTGGATACTAGGGAGCAAACCCTAACAAAACTAACTCGATTACATGATAAATCTCATCCAACACATCACCGTCCAGCAAGCCTACGATAATTACTCACGCACGGCGGTGAGCATCATGAAATTGGTGATGGAGGATGGTTGATGATGATGATGGCGACAGATTCCCCTCCCCGGAGCCCCGAACGGACTCCAGATCAGCCCTCCCGAGAGGTTTTAGGGCTTGGCGGCAGATCCGTATCGTAAAGCATGATGAATCCTTCTCCCTGATTTTTTCTCTCCCCGAAAGTGAATATATAGAGTTGGAGTTGAGGTTGGAGGAGCTCCAGGGGGCCCACGAGGTAGGGGGCGCCCCCAGGGGGGTAGGCGTGCCCCCACCCTCGTGGCTAGGGTGTGGGCCCCCTGGTCTTGATCTTTTGCTAGGATTTTTATTATTTCCAAAAATAGTCTCCGTAAAGTTTCAGGTCATTTCGAGAACTTTTGTTTCTGCACATAAATAACACCATGGCAATTCTGCTGAAAACTGCGTTAGTCCGGTTTAGTTCCATTCAAATCATGCAAGTTAGAGTCCAAAACAAGGGCAAAAGTGTTTGGAAAAGTAGATACGACGGAGACATATCAACTCCCCCAAGCTTAAACATTTGCTTGTCCTCAAGCAATTCAGTTGAAAAACTGAAAGTGATAAAGAAAAACTTTTACAAACTATGTTTGCTCTTGTTGTTATAAATATGTAAAGCCGGCATTCAAGTTTTCAGCAAAGATTATAAACTAACCATATTCACAATAACGCATAGGTCTCATGTTTACTCATATCAATGGCATAATCAACTAGCAGGCAATAATAATAAATCTCGGATGACAACACTTTCTCAAAACAATCATAATATGATATAACAAGATGGTATCTCGCTAGCCCTTTTTGAGACCGCAAAACATAAATGCAGAGCACCTTTAAAGATTAAGGACTAACTAGACATTGTAATTCATGGTAAAAGAGATCCAGTCAAGTCATACTCAATGTAAATTAATCATTAATGAATGCAAATGACAGAGGTGCTCTCCAGCGGGTGCTTTTTAAATAAGAGGAGGATGACTCAACATAAAAGAAAATAGATAGGCCCTTCGCAGAGGGAAGTAGGGATTTGTAGAGGTGCCAGAGCTCGATTTTAAAATAGAGATGAATAATATTTTAAGCGGTATACTTTCATTGTCAACATAACAACCAAGAGATGGCGATATCTTCCATGCTCTACACATTATAGGCGGTTCCCAAACAGAATGGTAAGGTTTATACTCCCCCTCCACCAACAAGCATCAATCCATGGCTTTCTCGAAACAGCGAGTGCCTCCAACTAAAAACAGTCCCAGGGGGAGTTTTGTTTGCAATTATTTTGATTTGATTTGCATAAAGCATGGGACTGGGCATCCCGGTGACCAACCATTTTCTCGTGAGTGAGGAGCGGAGTCCACTCCTCTTGAGAATAACCCGCCTAACATGGAAGATACGGACAGCCCTAGTTGATACATGAGCTATTCGAGCATACAAAACAAGATATTTGTTTGAAGGTTTAGAGGTTGGCACATACAAATTTACTTGGAACGGCAGGTAGATACCGTATATAGGTAGGTATGGTGGACTCATATGGAATAACTTTGGGGTTTATGGAATTGGATGCACAAGCAGTATTCCCGCTTAGTACAAGTGAAGGCTAGCAAAAGACTAGGAAGCGACCAACTAGAGAGCGACAACATCCATGAACATGCATTAAAGTCAATGAACATTGAGTGCAAGCATGAGTAGGATATGATCCACCATGAACATAAATATCGTGAAGGCTATGTTGATTTTGTTTCAACTACATGCGTGAACATGTGCCAAGTCAAGTCACTTAAATCATTCAGAGGAGGATACCACCCTATCATACCACATCGCAACCATTTTAATAGCATGTTGGCACACAAGGTAAACCATTATAAGCTCCTAGCTAATTAAGCATGGCACAAGAAACTATGATCTCTAGTTGTCATTGCAAACATGTTTATTCATAATAGGTTAAATCAGGAATGATGAACTAATCATATTTACAAAAACAAGAGAGGTCAAGTTAATACTAGCTTCTCCCATCTCAATCAATTCATCATATATCATCATAATTGCCTTTCACTTGCACGACCAAACGATGTGGGTAATAATAATAGTGCTTGTGCATTGGACTAAGCTGGAATCTGCAAGCATTCAATAAACAGGAGAAGACAAGCCAATATGGGCTCTTTTGTCAGATCAACAATAATGCATATAAGAGCCACTTCAACAATTTAATTATGGTCTTCTCCTATCGACCCCCAAAGAAAAGAAAAGAAATAAAACCACACGGGAAAGCTCCCAACAAGTAAAAGAAGAACAGGAAATCTTTTGGGGTTTTCTTTTTAATTACTACTACAAGCATGGAAATTAAACTAATTAAAGGCTACAACTAATTTTTTTTGTTTTTCTTAAGGTTTATCAAACACACAAGAAGGAAGCAAGAAAAAGGAAATAAACTAACATGGATAATACAATGAAAAAGTATGAGCACCGACATCTACCAATGAGTGTGTGAACATGAATGTAATGTCGGTGAGAAATACGTACTCCCCCAAGCTTAGGATTTTGGCCTAAGTTGGTCTATGGCCACGGCTGGCCTGGCGGATATCCAAAGTAATAGTTGGGGTCGTACTGAGATGAAGAAGACTCTGATTGCCACTGGTTGGCAATCATCTCTGGATCCCACTGGTAATTAGACTGTCATGGAGGATCAAATTGTGGTTCCGACTCTGGCTCTGTGGCTGATGTAGGGTTCCGATAGGCGTGAATATCCTCTGGTGAGACGAGGTACTGGCCTATAGATAAATCAAACAAGGAAGGAGCAGGCAAGGTGATAGTCTCAGGATGACGTTTATCAAAGAACAATTTGTATTTAAGCTCCCCTTCCCTATTCTTTACAATAAAATCATGCGCTACCATACTCTTATAATCTAGATAAACAGTAGGCAGCAATTTTTCTTCTTTTTCATAGTGCCTAATAGGTATGTTATAATATGCAGCAAGGCGTGAAGCATAGATACCACCAAAGATGGGGCCCTTTGTACGGTTCAGACTTAACCGTTTAGCAATAATACCGCCCATACTAACAGAGTCGTCACGGAATAAGCCATGAAACAAAATAATAATATCAGGGACACTAAGGTCTCCACAGTTTCCGCGACCAACTAAGCAACGACTAGAAAATATTGCAAAGTAGCGTAAAATAGGAAAATGTATGCTAGTGATTCTTGCATCAGAAACTTTCCTAGTTTCCCCTACAATGATAGTGTCAATAAACCCGTCCACATCTTTACGATGTGGTTCCTCTAGGTTACCCTCAAAAGGTATTTTGCAAACCCTGCAAAATTCATCTAGTGACATCTTCTTAACCACATCATATAAATGAAACTCTACTGAAGGAGGTGATTCCCTAGAATAATAGTAGAATTTTTGCACAAAAGTATTGGTGAGTAAGAGATATTGTTCGCGTTGGTCACGAAGGAAGTTGGTGAGGCCTGCATTCTTAGCCAATTCATAAAAATCATCATAAATCCCGGTTGCTCTCAAGAAATCATCGGAAGGCCATTCACATGGCCGAACCTTCACGATGCGAGGCAGATTATATTTGGGCCTCTCTGCTTCTTCCTTTTGCTTCTCCTTCGAGCTTCGGCTTGATGAGCCCCTCAAAAATCTCTTCATTATTTTCTGAAAAAATCTGAAATTTTTAGTAACTTCAAAATAAAAGTAAACCAAACTTAACAAAATTGATAGCAACTACTCCTACAAGTTTCTAGAGGCAATATCTTGCATCAAAACTACTTTTGACCATATAAATTTGACATGCAAGCTCAAGAACGGGGTCACCTAAGCAGCAAAAATATGCAAAGAATAAAGCGCTAGAACAAAAACTAATTGGACCAATGGAGGAGTCACATACCAAGGAACAGTCCCCCCAAGCAGTTTTGTGAGAGGTGCTTTGAGCAAGGAGATCGAAAATCGCAGCAAAATGAGCTAGAACTCATGCTTGAGCTGGATAATGGTGTTTGTGGGAGGAAGAAGGAGTGTGTGGGTGCAGGAATAAGTGGAGGAGGGCCACCGTGGGCCCACGAGGCACCCTCGTGACCAGGTGGATGCCCCCCCTGCTTTGTTCTTAGTGCCAAATATTCTCAAATATTCCACAAAAATCATATTTAAATTTCAGGGCATTGGGAGAACTTTTATTTTCGGGGTATTTTTATATTGCATGGATAATTCAGATAACAGACAAAAAATACTATTTTTTTTCTTTATTTAATATAAATAACAGAAAGTAAAAGGAGGGTACAGGAGGTTGTGCTTTCTAACTTCATCCATCTCATGATCATAAAAAAGAATCCACTAACAAGGTTGATCAAGTCTTGTTAACAAACTCATTTCGAATAACATGGAACCGTAGAAATTTCAAATAACACTATGTTACCTCAACGGGGATATGCACATACCCAATAATTAGAATATCATATTTCTTCTTGACAGTAGGTAGAGGGAATTCAAAGCCTCCAAAAATAATCAATGGAATTTTTCCAATACAATTGATACTATGAACTTGAGGTTGTTTCCTCAGAAAGTGTACCGTATGCTCATTACCATTAACACGAAAAGTGACATTGCCTTTGTTGCAATCAATAACAGCCCCTGCAGTATTCAAAAAGGGTCTTCCAAGAATAATAGACATACCATCGTCCTCGGGAATATCAATAATAACGAAGTCCGTTAAAATAGTAATGTTTGCAACCACAACGGGCACATCCTCACAAATACCGACAGGTATAGCAGTTGATTTATCAGCCATTTGCAAAGATATTTCAGTAGGTGTCAACTTATTCAAATCAAGTCTATGATATAAATAGAGAGGCATAACACTAACACCGGCTCCAAGATCACATAAAGCAGTTTTAACATAGTTTCTTTTAATCGAGCATGGTACAGTGGGTACTCCTGGATCTCCAAGTTTCTTTGGTATTCCACCCTTAAAAGTATAATTAGCAAGCATGGTGGAAATTTCAGCTTCCGGTATCTTTCTTTTATTAGTAACAATTTCTTTCATGTACTTAGCATAAGGATTCATTTTAAGCATATCAGTTAATCGCATATGCAAAAACATAGGTCTAATCATTTCAGCAAAGCGCTCAAAATCCTCATCATCCTTTTTCTTGGATGGTTTGGGAGGAAAAGGCATGGGTTTCTGAACCCATGGTTCTCTTTCTTTACCATGTTTCCTAGCAACAAAGTCTCTCTTATCATAACGTTGACTCTTTGATTGCGGGTTATCAAGATCAACATCATGTTCAATTTCTATATCATCATCATTGCTAGGTTGAGCATCATCATGAACATTATCATTAACATTATCACTAGTTTCAAGTTCATTACCAGATTGTGTTTTAGCATCAAAAATATAAGTATCATTTGGATTCTCAGGTGGTTCAGCAATAGGTTCACTAGAAGCATGCAAAGTCCTGTCATTTTTCTTTTTCTTCTTTTTAGAAGGACTAGGTGCATCTATATTATTTCTCTGACAATCGTGCTCAATTCTCTTAGGGTGGCCTTCAGGATACAAAGGTTCCTGAGTCATTCTACCAGTTCTAGTAGCCACTCTAACAGCAAAATCATTATTCCTACTATTCAATTCATTGAGCAAATCATTTTGAGCCTTAAGTACTTGTTCTAGTTGAGTGGTAACCATAGAAGCATGCTTACTAATAAGTTTAAGTTCACCTTTGACATTAGCCATATAATCACCCAAGTGTTCAAGCATATCAGCACTGCATTTTAATTCTCTACCAAAATAAGCATTGAAGTCTTCTTGCTTAACCATAAATTCATCAAAATCATCTAAGCATGGGATAGCAAACTTAGTAAATGGAATTTCAGCTTTATCATATCTATGGAGAGAATTTACCTTTACTACCTATGTCGGGTTATCAAGACCGTGTGTTTCCTCAATAGGAGATGGATTAAAATAATGCATTTCTTCGACAGGTGGTAAATTAAGACCATGTATTTCTTCAATAGGAGGTAAATTCTTAACATCTTCAGCTTTAATACCCTTTTCTTTCATGGATTTCTTTGCCTCTTGCATATCTTCAGGACTAACAAATAGAATACCTCTCTTCTTCAGAGTTGGTTTAAGAATAGGCTCAGAAGTTGGCTCAGGAACTCGCTCAGGAAGTGTCCAATTATTTTCATTTGTCAACATATTATTCAATAGAATTTCAGCTTCATCTGGTGTTCTTTCCCTGAAAACAGAACCAGCACAACTATCCAGGTAATCTCTGGAAGCATCGGTTAGTCCATTATAAAAGATATCAAGTATTTCATTTTTCTTTAGAGGATGATCAGGCAAAGCTTTAAGTAATTGGAGAAGCCTCCCCCAAGCTTGTGGGAGACTCTCTTCTTCAATTTGCACAAAATT
>NC_041388.1:253195506-253219201 GCF_002162155.2 Triticum dicoccoides
TATATCCCTTAAGGGAGCTTGTTTCTTATGAGCAGGGAAATATTTAGCAGAGAAGTAATAAATCATATCCTGGGGACTACGCACACAACCAGGATCAAGAGAATTAAACCATATCTTAGCATCACCCTAAATGAGAATGGAAATATTTTAAGGATATAAAAGTAATGAGTTCTCTCATCATTAGTGAACAGGGTGGCTATATCATTTAATTTAGTAAGATGTACCACAACAGTTTCAAATTCATAGCCATAAAAAGGATCAGATTCAACCAAAGTAATTATATCAGGATCAACAGAGAATTCATAATCCTTATCAGTAACACAGATAGGTGAAGTAGCAAAAGCAGGGCCAGGTTTCATTCTAGCATTAAGGGATTGATGCTTCCATTTAGCTAATAACCTCTTTAGATCATATCTATCATTGCAAGCTAAAATAGCTCTAGTAGCTTCTTCATCCATAACATAACCCTCAGGAACAACAGGCAATTCATATTTATTAGGGGGAGAGTCTTCATCATCACTTTCATCAATATTATCAGTTTCAATAATTTCATTCTCTCTAGACCTAGCAAGTTGTTCATCAAGAAATTCACCAAGTGGCACAGTAGTATCAAGCATAGAAGTAGTTTCATCATAAGTATCATGTATAGCAGAAGTGGCATCATCAATAACATGTGACATATCAGAATGAATAGCAGAAGCATGTTTAGGTGTCGCAAGCTTACTCAAAACAGAAGGTGAATCAAGTGCAGAGCTAGATGGCAGTTCATTACCTCCCCTCGTAGTTGAGGGATAAATCTTGGTTCTTGGATCTTTCAAGTTCTTCATAATGATAAGCAAATATAAATCCCAAGTGACTCAAAGAATAGAGTTATGCTCCCCGGCAACGGCGCCAGAAATTAGTATTGATAACCCACAAGTATAGGGGATTGCAACAATTTTCGAGGGTAGAGTATTCAACCCAAATTTATTGATTCGACACAAGGGGAGCCAAAGAATATTCTCATGTATTAGAAGCTGAGTTGTCAATTCAACCACACCTGGAAACTTAATATCTGTAGCAAAGTATTTAGTAGCAAAGTAATATGATAGTAGTGGTAACGGTAGCAAAAGGTAATGTTTTTGGTATTTTGTAGTGATGATAGCAATAGCAACGGAAAAGTAAATAAGCGAAGAACAATATATGGAAAGCTCGTAGGCAATGGATCAGTGATAGAGAATTATGTCGGATGCGGTTCATCATGTAACAGTCATAACCTAGGATGACACAGAACTAGCTCCAATTCATAAATGTAATGTAGGCATGTATTCTGAATATAGTCATACGTGCTTATGGAAAAGAACTTGCATGACATCTTTTGTCCTAACCTCCCGTGGCAGTGGGGTCGTAGCGGAAACTAAGGGATATTAAGGCCTCCTTTTAATAGAGTACCGGACCAAAGCATTAACACATAGTGAATACATGAACTCCTCAAACTATGGTCATCATCGGGAGTGGTCCCGATTATTGTCAGTTCGGGGTTGCCCGTTCATAACACATAGTAGGTGACTATAGACTTGCAAGATAGGATCAAGAACTCACATATATTCATGAAAACATAATAGGTTCATATCTGAAATCATGGCACTCGGGCCCTAGTGACAAGCATTAAGCATAGCAAAGTCATAGCAACATCAATCTCAGAACATAGTGGATACTAGGGATCAAACCCTAACAAAACTAACTCGATTACATGATAAATCTCATCCAACCCATCACCATCCAGCAAGCCTACGTTGGAGTTACTCACGCACGGCGGTGAGCATCATGAAATTGGTGATGGAGGATGGTTGATGATGACGATGGCGACAGATTCCCCTCTCCGGAGCCCCGAACGAACTCCAGATCAGCCCTCCCGAGAGGTTTTAGGGCTTAGCGGTGGCTCCGTATCATAAAACGCGATGAATCCTTCTCCTTGATTTTTTTTTCACCCCGAAAGTGAATATATAGAGTTGATGTTGAGGTCGGAGGAGATCCAAGGGGCCCACGAGGTAGGGGGCGCGCCCAGGGGGCAGGCGCGCCCCCACCCTCATGGCTAGGGTGTGGGCCCCTGGTCTTGATCTTTTGCCAAGATTTTTTATTATTTCCAAAAATAGTCTCCGTAAAGTTTCAGGTCATTCCGAGAACTTTTGTTTCTGCACATAAATAACACCATGGCAATTCTGCTGAAAATAGCATTAGTCCGGGTTAGTTCCATTCAAATCATGCAAGTTAGAGTCCAAAACAAGGGCAAAAGTGTTTGGAAAAGTAGATACAACGGAGACGTATTAGCGGACGAAATGGGTCGGCGCGTTGGAGTTGCTCTTATATCCAGACCTCCAAATTCTTGCAACCCCATGTAAAGTGATAGAATAGCACTCCCTCCATCCCATAATGTAAGACGTTTTTTGACACTACACTAGGGTCAAAAACATGTTACATTATGGGACGGAGGGAGTATGTAGATTAAAATCATAGATCAGACATAGCAAGTTTAATTGCAACCAAACATAGCATTGTCGGTTCACAAAAGATTTAACATGGCAAGTGCGTCGAGACTACAATAGATGAAATATAGTGGACGAGGCGCTAGACTTTACCACTTCCTCGTTGGTTCCTTCCCCTTGAGGTCTTCGCAGCGGCGACGATACTCCTTGACATCGGCGTTGGCGGTTGAAGGGGCTTCGTCATCATCAGTGGTGGTGTCATCGTCAATAGAAGAGGAGGGTAGGTCGGCTAGGCGACACGAGCCTTTGCCGCGTTGGCCGCCCTCTGGCGCGCAAGCTGCTCAGACTCCTTAATGCCTAGCTGCAATGCATTTGCATTATTGCAGCGGTGGCGGTGGGCATGTCTTCGTCGAGGTCATGGACCGATGGATGACGTCACAGAGTATCTCGTTGTCCAAGTCAGCGGGCGATAGCGGCTCGAGCACGGATTTGCACGACCCGCAACCAGACCGGCTTGCACCACCCTCTGCCTCACACGGCGAGCGACCCGCGCCTTCGACTCGGGGAGCCATAGCTGCATGCTCGGTGGTGGGGCATGAGCAGCCATCGCCATTTGAGAGGAGCAAGGGCTGGAGGTGTCGGGTGGTGAAAGCACAAGTGCTCCCTAGGTGGTTTTGGTAATTAATGTCAACATATCTCTTGTTGGACTAACATTTTTATCTAGTATGTTTTAGATAAGTTCAACAGTGAAGTGGCATGGACTAGAGGATTTGAAACCCCTTCAAGATGCTAAGGACAAAGGATTGGCTCAAGCTCAAAGCTCAAGACTCTACATTTTCTATTTTAGTGATCCAAGATCACATTAAGTCTATAGGAAAAGCCAATACTATCAAGGAGGGATGAGGTGTTGCTTAATGAGGTTCTTTCTCAAAATGCTTAGTGATATGCTCCAAAACCCTCAACTACTTTCTCACATCCACATATGACCTAAACCAAAAGTCAAACTCGGCCCCACCGATTCTTCCTATCCGGCGCCACCGAGTTTCAGATGTCATAGCCACTGCCACAAACCCTAGGCAAATCGGTCTCACCGATAGGGATCTCGGTCTCACCGAGATGGGGTTGTAATTTCTCTGTTTCCCTTCGTAACATTCTGGTCTCACCGATATGAGCGATCGGTCCCACCGAGATTGCAATGTAAACTCTCTATTTTCCCTTCGTAACGTTTCGGTCTCACCGAAATGAGCGATCGGTCCCACCGAGTTTACCTGACCAACTCTCTGGTAAGCTTATTACCAAAATCGGTCTCACCGAGTTTGTGTAATCGGTCTCACTGAGATTACGTTATGCCCTAACCCTAATCATATCAGTCCTACCGAGTTGCATGTCGGTCCCACCGAAAACCCTAACAGTCACTAGCTTTGCTGAATCGGTCCGACCGAGTTTAACCATTCGGTCCCACCGAGTTTGGGAAGTTATGTGTAACGGTTAGATTTTGTGTGGAGGCTATATATACCCCTCCACCACCTCTTCATTCGTGTAGAGAGCCATCAGAACGAAACTACACTTCCAACCTACATTTTCTGAGAGAGAACCTACACTTGTGTTCAGACCAAGATATCCCATTCCTACCATATGAATCTTGATCTCTAGCCTTCCCCAAGTTGCTTTCCACTCAAATCTTCTTTCCACCAAATCCAAATCCTGTGAGAGAGAGTTGAGTGTTGGGGAGACTATCATTTGAAGCACAAGAGCAAGGAATTCATCATCAACACACCATTTGTTACTTCTTGGAGAGTGGTGTCTCCTAGATTGGCTAGGTGTCACTTGGGAGCCTCCGACAAGATTGTGGAGTTGAACCAAGGAGTTTGTAAGGGCAAGGAGATCGCCTACTTCATGAAGATCTACCGCTAGTGAGGCAAGTCCTTCGTGGGCGCTGGCCATGGTGGAATAGACAAGGTTGCTTCTTCGTGGACCCTTCGTGGGTGGAGCCCTCCGTGGACTCATGCAACTGTTACCCTTCGTGGGTTGAAGTCTCCATCAACGTGGATGTACGATAGCACCACCTATCGGAACCACGACAAAAACATCCGTGTCTCCAATTGCGTTTGAATCTTCCAAACCCTTCCATTTACATTCTTGCAATTTGCATGCTTTACTTTCCGCTGCTCATTTACTTGTTGCATGCTTGCTTGATATGTATTGTGTTTGTTAAACTTGTGCCAAACATCCACTTCAACCTAAAGAATTTAAAAACTGTAACTTTTGGTACTTAGTGTCAAATCACCCCCCCTCTAGACACCTCTTCTCGGTCCTTTCAGGTGGCACTGCTCACCCCTTCGCCTCACAAGGGAGGGTGCAGACCGTGACAAACCAACAAGGGCAAGCGCGGAGCTTGAAGTGCCCTTTCGGTCCACCGGGAAGGGCGTGAAGCTCGAGTAACCTTCCATGTCCATCCGTGACCAGCAGAGGGTGATCTCCCCGTCGTCTGGGGCGGATCTCGGATTAGATATGGTGGCAAGAATGTCCCAGCCAATGAGGTCGTCCTCGCTTTCGAAGCCGACCATGGTGGCGTGGGCAGGGGAGCAGAGGGGATTGTGGAAGCGGAGTGGACAAGAAAGACTAGGTTTTGGCCAGATGGTGATGGGGTGGAGTTTATGTGGGGCGAGGGTGACCAGCATGGGCTAGTTCA
This sequence comes from Triticum dicoccoides, assembly GCF_002162155.2. Lineage (NCBI taxonomy): Eukaryota > Viridiplantae > Streptophyta > Magnoliopsida > Poales > Poaceae > Triticum > Triticum dicoccoides. The sequence continues at coordinate 253,200,664 of NC_041388.1, forward strand.
ACATGGCGGCCGCATCCAGACGTGTCTGTATCTCCTCATATCCGCCTGATGGCTTGATATCTTGACACTTTTTTATTGGTACTTATTTGGTTTTTCGAAGGGTTTTTGTCGGTTTTCGCTAATCCTTGGAGAATGAAGAAAACTTGTTTTCCTACTTGAGATGAGGATTATACCCTCTTGGAAGGAAATTAATCATTACCCAAGTATATGGAGCAACATTCTCTTTGAACAAATATTCATCTGCCGCACTAGAGAAAAAGAAGACGCCTGGTACGAGCATGAACACTCATATAAGTCAGCATCATCTCCCAATTATTAAGACTAACTACTTTGGTGAAGGGAGGATGACAGTCAGATGAAGCCAGACGCTACAAAAAGGAGAACTCCATATTTGAAGAAGAGAGAAGAGATCCGGGAGAGAAGAGCTTCACTAGATTCATCCTGGAATTCTCCAATATTCAACCCCCTTTCATTCATTCATCGATAGCATCGCCATCGAGAGAGTTGTACCAATTTGTAAGGCTAGGGTTTAAAACAATATTCATACTTTTCCAAGATTGAGATCAAAGCCATATTTCATATTATTGTGGAACTTTACGATACTATCAATATGGTTCTATTTAATCTCTGTGTTTATTGGTTATTCCCCTCTCGGCATGAGTAATTCCCCATATGCATGGGAGATGTAGGGGATTGGTGAGATTCTTTTTGTGCCCATTCTATATGTTGTTGTTTGTGAACTACTCCTATGATTGATTATTAAATTGTTTTTTGTGGTGAGTGTAATGCATGTTGTCCAATTTAAGGGCCCACACAACATGATCTATAGACCTACATGTAACATATGTCGTTCAGCGAATCTGTAACCTCGAGGTGACAGGTGTTGGTATCTACAAGGAGAAAAGATAGTATGAGAATAACGGGAATCCATGACCCTTAAAGCGTTGGTACGGTCTCATGACCCTAATTGTTGAAACGATCGTGCATATGGCAATGTTGATGCATGGTAATAGAGGAGAACAATCCCTGCATGGAGGAGTTCGACTACTCATGGCTGAACCGCCTATCGAGCATATAATCAACGAAGTAGAATCACATGAAAAAGGTAAGTGTCGCGGTTTTGTCACGACAGATGTCCTAGTGTGAGGACCTAGACATGAGGCCATTGCAAACGGTGATTAGCTTGTCGGAGTTGAGCAGGTCGAAGGACACGAGTTTACCCAGGTTCAGCCCCTCACGGCGGAGGTAAAAGCCTACTCCTGCTTTTCTGCTAATTGCTTGAGTATTAGTTACAAGGCAGCGGATTTGCTTGACCTAGCTATCGATTGATTGTAACTTGCCCTATACTGTGTCGGGGACTTTCCTTTATATACAAATTGAGGCCTCCGACTTACAAGAGTCTGGGTCGGGTCATGATCCGTGATCGAGCCTAACTCTAAGTCGCCTTACCTTCTATGACAAGACTTCGTATGGTGGCTTACACCTCTGGGCCGCCTGCCGCCTTCTGGCTTCGGGCCCTAAGCCAGCCCATCTTGTGAGCCGCCCTTCTGGCCCTGCGTCTTGATCGTCCTGGCCTATTTGAGGCCTAACTCCATGTATTGCCAACAACTTGACCCAGCCCCTTCAGGGCGGGTTACATCATGGGGTTATATCCCTAACATTAGGACCAGATTGACTTGAACTTCTTCATGTCAATCTTCAATCGTTCAGTTTGGCGAGTCTTCCCTTTGGATCTTCGCAACCTCAGCTTTAAAAAACCTTCATAACCCGCCATATGAAAAGATGATGTCACCTCCATAATTTCAGGAAATCCCTCATGACGTCATAACGAACCTTGTGTACATCCACTCATCTCGAAAACCGAGGCATCTTTTTGTCGTGAAAGTTATTGTGCCTCCTCGATTCTCGCACCTGCCATTCACTATTACCTCCTGATACGTCTCCAATGTATCTATAATTTTTGATTGTGCCATGCTATTATACTATCTGTTTTGTATGTTTAATGGGCTTTATTATACAGTTTTATATTATTTTTGGGACTAACCTACTAACCCAAGGCCCAGTGCAAATTGTTGTTTTTTGCCTATTTCGGTGTTTCGCAGAAAAGGAATATCAAACGGAGTCCAAATGGAATGAAACCTTCGGGAGAGTTATTTTTGGAACAAACGTGATCCAGGGGACTTGGAGTGGACGTCAAGAAAGAAGCAAGGAGGCCGCGAGGCACGGAGGCGCGCCTGCCCCCTGGGTGCGCCCCCACCCTCATGGGCACCTCGCAGCTCCACCGACCTAATTCTTCCTCCTATTCCCTATTTCCACCGCTGCAACCTTCTGTACCCAAGATATCCCATCTTGGGGCCTTTTCCGAAGCTCCGTCGGAGGGGGAATCGATCATGAAGGGCTTCTACTTCAACACCATAGCCTCTCCGATGATGTGTGAGTAGCTTACCATAGACCTTAGGGTCCATAGTTTTTAGCTAGATGGCTTCTTCTCTCTCTTTGGATCTCAATACAAAGTTCTCCTTGATCTTCTTGGACATCTATTCGATGTAACTCTTTTTGCGGTGTGTTTTTCAAGATCCGATGAATTGTGGTTTTATGATCAAGTTTATCTATGAACAATATTTGATTCTTCTCTGAAATCTTTTATGTATGATTGGTTATCTTTGCAAGTCTCTTCGAATTATCAGTTTGGTTTGGCCTACTAGATTGATCTTTCTTGCAATGGGAGAAGTGCTTAGCTTTGGGTTCAATCTGGCGGTGTCCTTTCCTAGTGACAGCAGGGGCAGCAAGGTACGTATTGTATTGTTGACTTCGAGGATAAAAAGATGGGGTTTATATCATATTGCTTGAGTTTATCCCTCTACATCATGTCATCTTGCCTAATGTGTTACTCTGTTCTTATGAACTTAATACTCTAGACAAGCTGGATAGCGGTCAATGTGTGGAGTAATAGTAGTAGATGCAGAATCGTTTCGGTCTACTTGTCGCGGACGTGATGCCTATATACATGATCATGCCTAGATATTCTCATAATTATGCACTTTTCTATCAATTGCTCGACAGTAATTTGTTCACCCACCGTAAAGCTTATGCTATCTTGAGAGAAGCCACTAGTGAAACCTATGGCCCCCGGGTCTATCTTTTATAATATAAGTTTCCAATATATTTTACTTTGCAATCTTTACTTTCAATCTATATCATAAAAATACCAAAAATATTTATTTATCTTATTATTTCTATCAGATCTCACTCTCGTAAGTGACCGTGAAGGGATTGACATCCCCTTCATCGCGTTGGTTGCGAGGTTCTTATTTCTTTGTGCAGGTACAAGGGACTTGCGTGTAGTCTCCTACTAGATTGATACCTTGGTTCTCAAAACCTGAGGGAAATACTTATGCTACTTTGCCGCATCACCCTTTCCTCTTCAAGGGAAAACCAACGCAGTGCTCAAGAGGTAGCAAGAAGGATTTCTGGCGCTGTTGCCAGGTAGATCTATGCACAAGTCAAGACATACCAAGTACCTATCACAAACTCTTATCCCTTGCATTACATTATTTTTCATTTGCCTCTCGTTTTCCTCTCCCCCACTTCACCCTTGCCATTTTATTCACCCTCTTTTCTGTTTGCCTCTTTTTCGCTTGCTTCTTGTGTGCTTGTGTGTTGGATTGTTTGTCACGATGGCTCAAGATAATACTAAATTGTGTGACTTTTCCAATACCAACAATAATGATTTTATTAGCACTCCGATTGCTCCCTTACCGATGCTGAATCTTGTGAAATTAATATTGCTTTGCTAAATCTTGTCATGAAAGATCCATTTTCTGGCCTTCCTAGTGAAGATGCCGCTACCCATCTAAACAGCTTCGTTCATTTGTGTGATATGCAAAAGAACAGAGATGTGGATAACGATATTGTTAAATTGAAGCTACCCGTTTTCTCTTAGAGATCGTGCTAAAACTTTGTTTTCTTCTTTGCCTAAAAATAGTATTGATTCATGGAATAAGTGCAAAGATGCTTTTATCTCTAAGTATTTTCCTCCCGCTAAGATCATCTCTCTTAGAAACGATATTATAAACTTTAAGCAACTAGATCATGAGCATGTTGCACAATCTTAGGAGAGGATTAAATTAATGATTCGCAATTGCCCTACTCATGGTTTGAATTTATGGATGGTCAAACAAAAATTTTATGTTGGATTGAATTTTGCTTCTACAAATCTTTTAGATTCGGCCGCGGGAGGCACTTTTATGGAAATCACTTTAGGAGAAGCTACCAAACTCCTAGATAATATTATGGTTAATTATTCTCAATGTCTCACCGAAAGATCCACTAGTAAAAAGGTTCATGCTATAGAAGAAATTAACGTCTTGAGTGGACAGATGGATGAACTTATGAAATTGTTTGCTAATAAGAGTTTCTTCTGATCCTAATGATATGCCTTTGTCTACCTTGATTGTGAATAATAATGAATCTATAGATGTGAATTTTGTTGGTAGGAACAATTTTGGTAACAACGCATATAGAGGTAATTTTAATCCTATGCCTTTTCCTAGTAATTCCTCTAATAATTATGGTAATTCCTACAACAATTCTTATGGAAATTATAATAAGATGCCCTCTGATATTGAATCTAGTATTAAAGAATTTATTAGTTCACAAAAGAGTTTCAATGCTTTGATTAAAGAAAAATTGTCTAAGATTAATGAGTTGGCTAGGAACGTGGATATAATTTCTCTTGATGTTGATTCTTTGAAACTTAGATCTATTCCACCTAAGCATGATATCAATTAGTCTCTCAAAGCCATGCGAATTTCCATTGATGAGTGCAAATAAAGAACCGCTAGGACGCGTGCAAAAAAAGATTGCTTTATGAAAGTGTGTTCTTCTAGTTTTGATGACAATAAGGATGAAGATCTAAAAGTGATTGATGTGTCCCCTATTAAATCTTTGTTTTACAATATGAATCTTGATAATGATGGGACTGGAGATGAGTCAACTTTACTTAAAAGGCGTCCCAATGATTCGGAGTTTTTAGATCTTGATGCAAAAATTAATAAAAGTGGGATTGGAGAGGTCAAAACTTTACATGGCAATGAACCCACTATTTTGGATTTCAAGGAATTTAATTATGATAATTGCTCCTTGCTAGATTGTATTTCCTTGTTGCAATCCGTGCTAAATTCTCCGCATGCTTATAATCAAAATAAAGCTTTTACCAAACATATTGTTGATGCTTTAATGCAATCTTATGAAGAAAAGCTTGAATTGTAAGTTTCTATCCCTAGAAAACTTCGTGAAGACTGGGAGCCTACTATTAAAATTAAAATTAAAGATCATGAATGCTATTCTATATGTGATTTGGGAGCTAGCGTTTCGACGATTCCAAAAACTTTGTGTGATGTGTTAGGTTTCTGTGAATTTGATGATTGCTCTTTAAATTTGCACCATCTGGATTCCACTATTAAGAAACCTATGGGAAGAATTAATGATGTTATTATTGTTGCAAATAGTAATTATGTGCCCGTAGGTTTCATTGTTCTTGATATTGATTGCAATCCTACATGTCCCATTATTCTTGGTAGACCTTTCCTTAGAACGATTGGTGCAATTATTGATTTAAAAGAAGGGAATATTAGATTCCAATTTCCGTTAAGGAAAGGCATGGAACACTTTCCTAGAAAGAAAATTAAATTACCTTATGAATCTATTATGAGAGCCACTTATGGATTGCATACCAAAGATCATAATGCCTAGATCTATTGTAACATCCCAAATTTTTAATTTGGAATGTTATACATTAGATCATCATTGCATATCATATTTTATTTTGCATTTTGGTTGATCCTAGAAATTCTACGCAACTCAATGACCCACGGAGAGAGTTGGGGATTTCGTTATTTTCAAATTTGATGTCAGGACCCCGATCCTGAGTCACACCGATCTAGCATGTAACACATCATATCACTTTGCGGCCTCACGCACGGTATTCCCACGGGTGCCACCTTACCTGGCCCGGGACCGTTTGCGCCTTTTGGCTCACGTATATGATAGTGCCGCTAGCAACCATATGACAAAGAACCCGGGCTGACATGGCTAGTCGTGAACCCAAAGTGGCACTAACTTACAGGGACAGGCATACATGACCCAGCAACGAACGTGTCGGTCATCAGCGAGTGAATCCAGGCTGTAGCACTGGGCTAGCAGGACTCCGGTGAACCGGGCTGTAGCGGGCTAACAGGACTCCGGTATTCATCGCGTGACATTTCCCCGAAGGGACAGACACAGGAACGAGGAAGGACACATGCCGGCCAGCCTAAGTGTTCCGGAGCAGTAGCAAGCTACCATGGCTCAGTGGAAACACTAGGAGACATTTCCCGGTAAGAGAGGCTACTAAGGATAAACAACTAGATAGTCAGATCCCACACATACCAAGCATTTCAATAACATACACGCAATATGCTCGATATGTGCAAATACAACATGGCATCACAACATGACTCTACAACTCAAGTATTTATTCATTAGGCTCCGAGGAGCGAGATATTACAAACAGGGGTCTCATGACCCAACATTCAGAGCATACAAATCAAGCACAAGCAGAAGCTATCATGTCTGAGTACAGACATCTATAAATGAAAAAGGCTGAGAAGCCTGACTATCTATCAGATCCTGCCGAGGGCACAAGATCGTAGCTGAGGTAACAAGCTAAACGTCGAAGTCCACGCAGAACTACTAGCGAGACTGAAATCTCTCTCTGCAAAAACATAAATTAGGGAAACGTGAGTACAAATGTACCCAGCAAGACTTACATCAGAACTAACTACATATGCACCATTATCAACAAAGGGGATGGTGGGGTTTAACTGCAGCAAGCCAGCTTTGACTCGGTGGCTATCCTGAACTACGACTGCAAGTAACTCTTTGAGGTGGCGCACACGAGTCCACATATTCACCATATCAATACACCACTATGGATCCGCTCCCATCTCCCTACGAGAACGCCATCCATAGCACTCACACTTATCTTGCGCATTTTAGAGTATCCACTTTCACTTGTCTATGAACTGATATAAGCAACCCAGAAGTCCTTTTCCGCGGACACGGCTATTCGAATAGATGATGTTAACCCTGCAGGGGTGTACTTCTTCACACACGCTCTCACCACTTACCGCCGTTTACACGACATGTACTCGGCAACCTTCAAGCGGAAGCCCAACGTGGGTGTCGGCCACGGCCTGCCTAAACACTCAAGTCTCTAGTCCAGGTTTATCGCCTATTCGGGTTCCATCCATGAGGAGATCCGGCCGGAGTTTCGCTCACAGCCCCAAACGATGTGAACAGGGTTCCCGAGACACCAAACGGGCGCCCGGTACACCGTGCCACGTGCCTACCGCATCACAGCCCACCCCTCTGGTCAGCGCTGCCCACGGCCTCCAGCATACTACAGACACCAGAAACTACTTGCAACTCCTGGACAGAGGACAAGGGTGATCAAGAAGCCGAGAGGGTCCATTGGTTTCGGGCCCAATGCGTGGTAGTAGCTGAATCATGGATCACAAACACAGAACTCAGTTCCTGAGGACGGCTGCAATGAGACAACCCACCATGTACTCCTACATGGCCTCTCACCGCTACCTTTACCAAATCGTATTCACACACTTAGCTCACACACAGTAGGACATGTTCACACACCTCTGATTCATCCCCGATGAATCAGACCTGACTCAACTCTAAGCAGTAGCAGGCATGACAAACAAGCATGAATGAGTAGGCACAACAGGGCTCAAACAACTCCTACTCATGCTAGTGGGTTTCATCTATTTACTGTGGCAATGGCAGGTCATGCAAAGGATAAAGGGGTTCAGCTACCGCAGCAAGTAACAGATGAATCGTTGTTGTCCTAATGCAGTAAAAGAGAGCAGGAGCGAGAGAGTAGGATTGTATCGGAATGAACAAGGGGGTTTTGCTTGCCTGGCACTTCTGAAGATAATATAGTTCTTCATCGGTGTCATCGATCTCGTCGTCGGAGTCACGTCTATCGAGAGGGGACAAACACCGGCAAACAAGAAAGAACACAATCAATGCAATGCACAATATGATGCATGCTATGACATGGCAATATGAATGTGTTTTGGGCTAATGCGCCTAGCTATGATTTAAATGAGGTTGGTTTGAATACATGATTCAAATTCCAACTCCATATATGGTTATTTAAATGCCATTTAATTGATTTGTGCTAAACAGCAGCTATAAGTTGTTCTAACATTCATGAAAATGGTACAGATGGATTCCTTGAATTTTTCTGATAATTTTTCATATATAAATTATTTAATTTGGAGTTACGGTTGTATTTCTATGATTTTTAGAAGTTTATACAATTTTCTGGAATTTCCTGCATTTATTTTAAATCCAGAAAATTGTTAATTGCGCCAGCATGACGTCAGTATGACATCATCAAGTCAACTGGGGCTGGTCCGGTCAAAACTGACCCTGGGTCCCACTGGTCAGCGTCTCAGGCTGGTTTAGGTGGATGACATGTGGGACCGGTCAAAGTTGACTTGGCCAAGGTCAAACTGGCACGTGGGGTCCATGGTATTAACACTAATTTAACAGAAAAATATACTAATCCTAATTAAGCGCAGGGGCCCACATGGCAGTGGCTCATAGGGTGATTAGCCCCTAACTAAGTGGCCACATCGGCCCGCCGAAGTTTGGCCGGCGGCGACCTCAAGCCGCGGCGGAAGCTTGCCGGAAATCCGCTATGGGGCTCGGTTTTGCGCGTGGTTTGCGTCTACGGGATGCTGGCAGTGAGGCGCATCCGGGGGTGGCAACAGCTCGAGCTGGGGTGGCCGGAGCTCACTGGAATGAAGCTCACGGCGGCGACGGCGTTCGGGTGAACTGGGTTTCGGGGTTAGGGAGCACGACAGGAGGCAAGGAGGGGTGTTACGACCTCCTGGGGTTGCACTGAGCACGGCCGCGTGCTCGGTTGCAGCTCTAGGCAACGGTGGCTACGGCGGCGACATGGCCGGCGGCGAAGAGCTCTCGGCTCCGACGGATTCGATAGCTACGCGATGCAAACGAGGCAGGGGAGAGAGGGGAAAGATTCCGGTGCTCACGGTGAACTCGCAGAGGAGGCTAGTGGGCTCGGGGATGGCTTGGTGACGACGAAACAACGACGGCGATCTCGGGCGGCTGGAGATGGGGAAGATGGCGTGGGCGGCGATGCAGGGCGTCCGGCGGGGCATGGGTTGGTGGAGAGGAAGAGGGGGTCGAGGCGGAGCCTCTGGGCGCAACGACGAGGCGAGGCAGTGGCTGTGGCCACGGCGACGCTCGTCGGCGGCGGTGGCTCCGTTCGGGTGAGCTCAGGGAAGAGAGCCAGGGGAGGAGAGAGGGAGCAGCGAGAGAGGAAGAGGAGCGAGGGGACACGGGGCGTCATCGTGGCGTCGCTAGGGAGGCCGGGGGAAGCAGGAGGTGGCGTGCGGTGGCCGTGCGCGTGTCGGCACGCGCTCATCCTCCTGGCAGAGGAGGAAGGCGACAGAGAAGGAGGCGGTGGTGGGCTGGGCCGCTGGAGGAGCTGGGCCAGGTAAGTGGGCGCCAGGTAAGTCCAGGTGGGTTCTCTCTCTCCTGTTTTCTATTTCTTTCTGTTTTCTAGTTTTTTTGCTATTTGTTTTGATTTAGTAATAATACCAAACCATTTCATAAAATCCTGGAAACAATTATGGGTGCTTTCTGAATTATTTCAGTGACCCTTAACAATTTCCAACATTTATTTGAACATTTAAATTATTTATAGTATTTAAATGCCCAAAGTCAAATACAATAGGATTTAATTCAAAAATCCAGAATGGCCTAGAAATATGTGCATCATTGTTGGCAGGGGTTTTCACCTTTAACAAAAATAATGAACTTTTCTAAAGGCATTCTGGGTTCATTGAAAATATTTTTATTTTTTGATCCTAATTGCATTTTATTTAGTGCTAGGGTTTGTCGTCCCCATTTCAAGTATAAAAGAAATTTAGACATGATGCAACAGCCAAGCTAGCCCAACTGCATAGCAAGCCAGGGATGTGACATTTGAGTTTTCCCAAATTTTGAGAATAGGATCATTTGATTTTATTTATTTTATCATCAATTATTTCTATTACAAAAATATGAGAGAGGGAATAAAATGACTTTCCCAAAATAAAGAAATATTGAGGATCAAATAATAAAATCAAATAAGATTTTATTTCGGAGTTTTTCGGCGTTTTATTTGAATTTAGGAAAAATGTGCGTTTTTCAAAATTGCATTTAGGTCCCAAATAAATGTTCACCTTGTGCGGCTTGATTTTAGAAGCCCGTGAAAATTTATTTCGGAATTTTTGGTGTCCATTTAGTATTTCTTTTTATTTTTCTTCTGCGCGTAATATTTAAAAAAACGAACCGACCTAGGGGCCATGTCCGACTCGGACTCCCGGCCCGTTAGGCTTTATAAGCCAGCCAACCCCGGCCGAACCCTAGCCCCAGCCCCAGCCCCGCCGCCACCCGCGCCGCCGCAGCCGCCGCGCCTCGCCACCCACGCCGCCGCGCCGCCGCCGCCCCGCCGCAGAATGCCGCCGCCACTGACCCACCGCCTGAGGTCCGCCGCCGCCTCGATTTCCGTGCCGGTTTTTTTATTTTTTTCGGAAAACTGTTCGGTTTTTCCCTCAGTTTTTCCGTCTGTTTTTTTAGTTTCGGTTTTTCTAAAATAGATCGGTTTTCCGGTTTATTTAATTTAGCGAGTGTTCGTCGTTTTTCTTTTTCACGGATTAAATCCGCGATTTTTCTGATTGCGATTCCTGATCCGATTTTCGTTTTAGTATAACTTTTCGCTCGTTTATCGGAATCAGGCGATTCAAGCGCCTGGAGTTTCGTCTCGAAACCCTCTATCCGTTTAACCAACTTAAACAAGATTTTGCTACTATAAAATTTGCCAGAGATCCAGATTAGTAGAACGAAGTTGTTTTCTTTCGCCGTTTGACTTTCGTTGCTTCGTTCGATTTGACTCTTTTTGCCAACCGGAGTTCTTAAGTTGAACCTTCTGGTTAGATCTCTTATTTGCATTTTATCCGTGCATTAGATGAGTACTTATTGTATGCTTGTTTGTTTGTCTGCGATAGAATACCCGGAGTGCGCCGCTTGTTACTTCGAATCTCTAGGTTTCGCGGATCATCAGCAAGGCAAGTAACACTTTGATCATATTTTCCTACTACCCACTTTTATTGCATTAGATCAATTCTCACACATTGCATGATTAGGATCTAATTAAATTGTGGGATGGGAAGTAGTTGAGGTAGTACCTATTACCTGTTTATTATCAAACCTTTGGGAGTTACTTCTACGTTTGCTTATTATGCCATGCTATGCTAGTAGACGTGGATTGGGTGAGTGATATCCATGACAGATGTGAGTTTATTAATTAATGGCATATCTAAGGTGGCAACTTAAACACACATCTGGGTGGATTGAGGCACCTGGGTATTCCAGGACTTGCCTATTTTCTTTTGGACTGCCACCTAGGCTCAAAGGGGTCATGAGACTATTCATACTAGAAACTTCCGTGTGCAGCCACAAGCTATTATGGGCTCTACCATAGTTGACTAAGTCGTGCGAACTCTTATAGTGGTAGACTAGCAGATGTAGGGGATGTAGGTGGTACGGTCTACCCGATCATAAGGTGCTAGCGCTTCTGAAAGATTATGTCTCGGTCATCCGTCTTCTCAAACACCATGTAGTGCGAGAAACCAAACGGAGGCGATCGAGTCTTGTGGGGAAAAGTGCGCAAACCTCCGCAGAGTGTAATAAACTAATCATGATTAGCCGTGTCCCCGGTTATGGACATCTCAAGTATCTAGTACCTGGATTATCATGTGAATCTCAACATGTTACTCTAAATTAATTTTGTTGGGTTATGTTTAATGATGATGTTTAATTGGGATTGAGAATGCTGTCAACCATTCTCAATGTTTAACAACTACCATGATAGTAATTAAATTTTATTCCTTTGAAGTAGGGAAAAATTGGCTTTACGCAAAACTGTAACCATAGAGCTTTCCACCAGCCAAATATGCATATAGTATAGCTGTTTCATTCCATTACTCTCTATGTGTTACCTTGCCAGCATATTCCATGTGCTGACCCATTTTCGGTCTGCAACATTAATGTTGCAGACTTTTCAGACGATGATTAAGGAGTTTTAGGTCGTGGTTCTACACTCAGTGATGCCGTTGGAGTTGATGGACTCACTTATCTTCCAAGCCTTCCGTTGTTATCGTTATTAGATGGCCTTAAGCCATATTTATTGTAATAAGTTCTCTTATGAGACACTCGATGTAATAAGTGTGTGATTGCTACTCTGCTATAAATCCTCCAAGTACTGTGTGGTGTCAGCATTACTGATCCAGGGATGACACCAGAGCACAGAGATCAGACTGTTTGAGGTCTGGTCGCTACAGAGATGGTATCAGAGCACACACTGACTGTAGGACATGACCACTAAGCTAAAGGACCTAGATCACTTTTCACTCTCTTCTCTTCTGACTTCTCATCTTTTCTACTCTTTAGGATGGTGGATGCAAGGAACAAGTTCACGCAACCGGATGAAGATACACCCTTTGGACGTCACTTGAAGGAAGTCACTAGATACCTGAATATAGGAGTACCAAACTTCACCGGAACCTACAACGCCACTTTACCTGAAGAAGAGCGCTGGATGATTCAAGTTCAAGTTCCAGGAAGGACGTTCATGCCAGTCACTGAGCCCATAGAATTTTCTTTTGATGCACCAACTTGGAGTCTAGGAAAGAGCATGGCAGCTCACATCGCCATGGGACGCATTGGAGAAGTCTACCGCAAGGATCTCAAGGATACTATCTACCAGATTTGTGGGCGCCGAGATGAGCACTGGAGATGATCAGCACCAGGAAGGATAGATCAATCGCAGCTTTTATCCAGGAGTTAAACTAGCACATTCGACGACAGGAGAACCAGATGTGCGCCGACATGATAGATCTGAAGAAGGCTAAGACTAGAATCAAGGAACTAGAGGAAGAACTCAAGGCTACACGTGAAGATTATGAAGAGGAAATTGAAGTATTGGTGGAGAAGAATAACGACCTGATCAAGAATATTGGGATATTTATGGGAGGCCCTACACCAGTGGATGAAGACGAAGAACCCAAGGAGATTAGCCCGGAAGACTACATCATCATCGACGGCACCGACTCGGATCCAGATAGTAGCGATGATGACTATGTTGATGAAGCTGGAGCAGATATCATGGAGTCTGCCACTGAAGAATATTTCTAGTAGACCACCTCATCAGTAGTAGTAGTCCACCATGTAAATATAGTAGTCCAAGCACTTTTGCGATAGATAGATCGATTGTATGCCCTTGTTTGATTGAATGAAGTGAATTTTTTGCTTTTGCCTCATGTGCATATGGGTAGTGTTTTCTCTTTAGACCCCCTCTATTCTTACATCTCATCTTTTCTAAAACCCTCAGATGCCTCCGAGACGTGACCCCGGATTTGCCTTTCCACCGGAGCTCACCCAGTTGATCCAGCAGCAGAACACACTGATGCAGTTGCTAGTTCAGAATCAGAATCAGGGGAACAACAACAACAACCCACCACCACCACCACCTGTTGACTACTTAGCCCGTTTTCTTAGGCTGAACCCGCCGGTGTTTTCCAGTAGCACCGAGTCGATAGTAGCAGATGATTGGCTCCACAAGACAGCTAGGGAGTTGACCACAGCAGGATGTATGGATGCGGAGAAGGTGAAGTTTGCCGCACATCAGCTAGAAGGACCCGCAACATCATGGTGGGAGAACTTTACAGCCACTTTCCCAATCGACATTGTCACATGGGACCAGTTTCAGCAGGCTTTTCGTACTGCACATGTTTCAGCAGGAGCTATGGCCATGAAGAAGCGTGAGTTTCGCAACTTGCGCCAAGGAGGACGGACAGTTGGCCAGTATGTGGAGGATTTTAGTAAGTTAGCACGTTATGCACCAGATGACGTCGCTACGGATGCAGCTAAGCAGGAGAAGTTTCTGGAAGGACTGAATGATGAGTTGAGCATGCAGTTGATGGTAGCAACCTTCAACAACTACCAGGAGTTGGTAGACCGTGCTCTTATGATTGAAGGGAAGCAGCAGCAAATTGAGAATCGCAAGAGGAAGTATGGACAAGGGAAGTACAATTCAGGAGCTCAGCAGAAGCCACGTTTTACCCCTAGACCGGGAGGACATTTTCAGCATACCGATGGAGGAGGTAGCTCGCACAATCACAATGGCACCAAGAATGGTAATGGCAATGGAGGAAGCAACGGCCAGAATCGCACCAACCCCTCAACCCCAGCCAAGAAGGACCTGAGCCAAGTCACTTGCTTTAAGTGTCAGAATACCGGACACTATGCCAATGAATGTCCTGAAGGCCAAAATGGCAATGGAAGTTCTAGGAAGAAGCCGAACCCTTTCAACAGGGGACAGGTGAACCACGTTAGCGTGGAGGAGGTTGAAGCTCAGCCTGATGCAGTAATAGGTAAGTTTTTGGTTAAGTCATTTACTGCACTCGTTCTTTTTGATACTGGTGCATCGCATTCATACATCTCAAGGGGATTTGTGGATAAATATAACCTATCAACCCAAGCCCTTAGGTCACCCATGTTAGTAACCTCGCGTGGAGCAGAATATATGGCTAGTCTATGGTGTGATCGGTTACCATTAAGGATTGGTAACTATATTTTTCCCTCAGACCTAATAGTATTGGAATCCCAAGGATTGGATGTGATATTAGGCATGGATTGGTTATCAAAGTATGAAGGGAATATTGAATGTGCTAGTAAGTCAATTTTGCTTACCACCCCAGAAGGGAGAAGGATCAAGTATGTATCCCGACATGTGCCAAAGAGGACTCAAGTAAATTGCCTAACAGGAGTTGTGCAGGAGGAAGTACCAGTGGTAAGGGATTTCCCTGAAGTATTTCCAGAGGAGTTGCCAGGCATGCCACCGGATAGAGATATTGAGTTTTTGATTGAGCTATTGCCAGGCACAGGGCCAATATCAAAGAGACCATATGGGATGCCAGAAAGGATTTGGTAGAAATTAAGAAGCAGATTAAGGAGTTACTAGATAAGGGATATATTCGCCCAAGTTCTTCACCTTGGGGATCGCCAGTACTTCTAGTGGAGAAGAAGGATGGATCATTAAGGATGGTTGTTGATTATCGAGGATTGAATGAAGTAACAATCAAGAACAAGTACCCACTACCAATGATTAATGATATGTTTGATCGATTGCAAGGAGCTAAGGTATTTTCCAAGATCGATCTGCGATCAGGATACCACCAGTTGAAGATTCGAGAACAGGATATACCTAAGACAGCTTTTACCACCAGGTATGGGCTGTACGAGTATACCATTATGTCATTTGGTCTGACTAACGCTCCCGCATATTTTATGAACATGATGAACAAAGTATTTATGGAGTTTTTGGATAAGTTCATCGTAGTGTTCATTGATGATATCCTGGTTTACTCGAAGAATGAAGAAGAGCATAAGGAACATTTGCGATTGGTACTTGAGAAGCTCAGAGAACATCAGTTGTATGCCAAGTTCAGAAAATGTGAGTTTTGGTTGAAGGAAGTAGGATTCCTCGGACACGTTATATCCGGAGAAGGAATAGCAGTAGATCCCACTAAAGTTGATACCGTGACCAAATGGGAAGCACCGACCATAGTTGGAGAGATCTAGAGTTTTCTTGGACTCGCAGGATACTACCGGAGATTTATTGAGAATTTCTCAAAGATTGCGAAGCCTATGACTGAGTTGTTGAAGAAAGATACCAAGTTCATATGGACGGAGGAATGTGAGGCTAGTTTCCATGAGTTGAAGAAATGTTTGGTTACCTCACCAGTGTTAATTTTGCCAGACCAGACCAAAGATTATGAGGTGTATTGTGACGCTTCACGTTGAGGACTTGGAGCAGTGCTTATGTAGGAAGGGAGAGTTGTTTCATATGCCTCAAGACGACTGAAACCTCATGAGTTGAATTATGCCACACATGATTTGGAGTTAGCAGCCATAGTGCATGCATTGAAAACATGGAGGCATTTCCTCATTGGAAATCATTGTGAGGTGTACACAGATCATAAGAGTTTGAAGTACATTTTCACACAGAAGGAGTTGAATCTCAGACAAAGGAGATGGTTGGAACTCATCAAGGATTATGATATGAGATTGCATTATCACCCCAGAAAAGCTAATGTAGTAGCTGACGCATTAAGCCATAAGAGCCATGTCAATACATTAATGACGGGAGAAATACCCAAGGAGTTAGCAGAAAATCTTTGTGAACTATGTTTGGAAATAGTTCCGAGAGGCTATGTAGCAGCATTGGAGATTCAGTCAACTTTGATGGATAGAATCAAAGAAGCTCAAAGGACTGACAAGGAGATTGCCGCTATAAAGGAGAAACTTAGCAAAGGAAAAGCTAAGGGATTTCGTGAGGATGAGCACGATACCCTATGGTTTGAAGACCGCGTTTACGTGCCCAATGACCCGGAGATCAGGAAGTTGATACTGCAAGAGGCACACGACTCACCATATTCAATTCACCCAGGGAATACCAAGATGTATTTGGATCTGAAGGATATTTTCTGGTGGACCGGAATGAAGAAGGATATTGCGGAGTATGTAGCAATTTGTGATGTATGTCAGAGAGTAAAGGCAGAGCATCAGAAGCCAGCAGGATTGTTACAACCATTGCCGATACCCGAATGGAAGTGGGATAAGTTAGGCATGGATTTTATCATGGGATTACCCAGGACTCGTTCAGGCTATGACTCGACTTGGGTTGTAGTTGATCGATTGACGAAAGTAGCTCATTTCATCCCAGTAAAGACCACTTACACCAGTGCTAAGTTGGCAAAGATATACATGACCAGGATCGTATGTTTGCATGGAGTTCCAAGGAGTATCGTATCAGATAGAGGAACCCAGTTTACCTCAAAGTTCTGGAAGCAGTTGCATGAAACTTTGGGTACCAGGCTAGAATTCAGTACAACTTTTCATCCATAGACAGATGGACAGACCGAGAGAGTCAATCAGATTTTGGAGGATATGCTGAGAGCTTGTGCGCTAGATTACGGATCTAGTTGGGACGACCATTTGCCATATGCAGAGTTCTCTGACAACAACAGTTACCAAACCAGTTTAAAGATGGCCCCTTTCGAAGCCTTGTACGGAAGGAGGTGCAGGACACCGTTGTCGTGGGATGAAGCTGGAGACCGCCAGTTGTTTGGACCTGGCTTGATTAAAGAGTCTGAACAGAAGGTGAAATTGATTCGCGATAGGTTCAAGGTAGCTCAATCCAGACAGAAAAGTTATGCAGATTCTAAACGCAAGGAGACAGTTTACGAAGTTGGAGATAGAGCTTATCTTCAAGTATCTCCACTTCGGGGAACAAAGCGTTTTGGAGTTAAAGGGAAGTTAGCGCCACGATTTGTAGGACCATATCAAGTTTTGGAGCGTATGGGAGAAGTGGCCTACAAGTTGGAATTACCTAAAGGATTGTCAGGAGTTAATGATGTGTTCCACGTTTCCCAGTTGAAGAAGTGTCATGCGGAGATGGCTAACATACCGATGAGAGACACAGTGCCTTTGGAAACTATTCAATTGGATAATGATTTGACCTACGAGGAGAAACCAGTTAAGATTCTCGAGTTTGCCAGCCGAGTTACTCGCAGCAAGGTTATCAAGTTTTGCAAGGTTCAGTGGAGCCACCACACGGAGGATGAAGCCACCTGGGAACGAGAGGAAGATTTGCTCAAGGACCACCCTCACCTATTTTCTAGCCAACCCGAATCTCGAGGGCGAGATTCATCTTAAGGGGGGTAGGTTTGTAACATCCCAAATTTTCAATTTGGAATGTTATACATTTGATCATCATTGCATATCATATTTTATTTTGCATTTTGGTTGATCCTAGAAATTCTACGCAACTCAATGACCCACGGAGAGAGTTGGGGATTTCGTTATTTTCATATTTGAGTTTTCTCAAATTTTGAGAATAGGATCATTTGATTTTATTTATTTTATCATCAATTATTTCTATTACAAAAATATGAGAGAGGGAATAAAATGACTTTCCCAAAATAAAGAAATATTGAGGATCAAATAATAAAATCAAATAAGATTTTATTTCGGAGTTTTTCGGTGTTTTATTTGAATTTAGGAAAAATGTGCCTTTTTCAAAATTGCATTTAGGTCCCAAATAAATGTTCACCTTGTGCAGCTTGATTTTAGAAGCCCACGAAAATTTATTTCGGAACTTTTGGAGTCCGTTTAGTGTTTCTTTTTATTTTTCTTCTGCGCGTAATATTTAAAAAAACGAACTGACCTAGGGGCCGTGTCCGACTAGGACTACCAGCCCGTTAGGCTTTATAAGCCAGCCCACCCCGGCCGAACCCTAGCCCCAGCCCCAGCCCCAGCCCCGCCGCCACTCGCGCCGCTGCCG
>NC_041388.1:253219485-253326940 GCF_002162155.2 Triticum dicoccoides
GAGGTTTGCCACCGCCTCGATTTCCGTGCCAGTTTTTTATTATTTTTTTCGAAAAACCATTCGGTTTTTCCGTCGGTTTTTTTAGTTTTGGTTTTTTTAAATAGATCGGTTTTTCCGGTTTATTTAATTTAGCGAGCGTTCGTCGTTTTTCTTTTTCTCGGATTAAATCCGTGATTTTTCTGATTGCGATTCCTGATCCGATTTTCGTTTTAGTATAACTTTTCGCTCGTTTATCGAAATCAGGCGATTCAAGCGCCTGGAGTTTTGTCTTGAAACCCTCTATCCGTTTAACCAACTTAAACAAGATTTTGCTACTGTAAAATTTGCCCTAGATCCAGATTAGTAGAACGAAGTTGTTTTCTTTCGCCGTTTGACTTTCGTTGCTTCGTTCGATTTGACTCTTTTTGCCAACCGAAGTTCTTAAGTTGAACCTTCTGGTTAGATCTCTTATTTGTGTTTTATCCGTGCATTAGATGAGTACTTATTGTATGCTTGTTTATTTGTCTGCGATAGAATACCCGGAGTGCGCCGCTTGTTACTTCGAATCTCTAGGTTTCGCGGATCATCAGCAAGGCAAGTAACACTTTGATCATATTTTCCTACTACCCACTTTTATTGCATTAGATCAATCCTCACACATTGCATGATTAGGATCTAATTAAATTGTGGGATGGGAAGTAGTTGAGGTAGTACCTATTACCTGTTTATTATCAAACCTTTGGGAGTTACTTCTACGTTTGCTTGGATTGGGTGAGTGATATCCATGACAGATGTGAGTTTGTTAATTAATGGCTTATC
Source organism: Triticum dicoccoides (assembly GCF_002162155.2). Classification (NCBI taxonomy): domain Eukaryota; kingdom Viridiplantae; phylum Streptophyta; class Magnoliopsida; order Poales; family Poaceae; genus Triticum; species Triticum dicoccoides. The sequence continues at coordinate 253,220,284 of NC_041388.1, forward strand.
TAAGGTGGCAACTTAAACACACATCTGGGTGGATTGAGGCACCTGGGTATTCCAGGACTTGCCTGTTTTCTTTTGGACCACCACCTAGGCTCAAAGGGATCATGAGACTATTCATACTAGAAACTTCCGTGTGCAGCCACAAGCTATTATGGGCTCTACCATAGTTGACTAAGTCATGCGAACTCTTATAGTGGTAGACTAGCAGATGTAGGGGATGTAGGTGGTATGGTATACCCGATCGTAAGGTGCTAGCGCTTCTGAAAGATTATGTCTCGGTCATCCGTCTTCTCAAACACCATGTAGTGCGAGAAACCAAACGGAGGCGATCGAGTCTTGTGGGGAAAAGTGTGCAAACCTCTGCAGAGTGTAATAAACTAATCATGATTAGCCGTGTCCCCGGTTATGGACATCTCAAGTATCTAGTACCTGGATTATCATGTGAATCTCAACATGTTACTCTAAATTAATTTTGTTGGGTTATGTTTAATGATGATGTTTAATTGGGATTGAGAATGCTGTCAACCATTCTCAATGTTTAACAACTACCATGATAGTAATTAAATTTTATTCCTTTGAAGTAGGGAAAAATTGGCTTTACGCAAAACTGTAACCATCCACCAGCCAAATATGCATATAGTATAGCTGTTTCATTCCATTACTCTCTATGTGTTACCTTGCCAGCATATTCCATGTGCTGACCCATTTTCGGGCTGCAACGTTAATGTTGAAGACTTTTCAGACGACGATTAAGGAGTTTTAGGTTGTGGTTCTATACTCAGTGATGTCGTTGGAGTTGATGGACTCACTTATCTTCCAAGCCTTCCGCTGTTATCGTTATTAGATGGCCTTAAGCCATATTTATTGTAATAAGTTCTCTTATGAGACACTCGATGTAATAAGTGTGTGATTGCTACTCTGCTATAAATCCTCCGAGTACTGTGTGGTGTCAGCATTACTGATCCAGGGATGACACCGGAGCACAGAGATCAGACTGTTTGAGGTCTGGTCACTACATCTATTCTTGCTTTTATGCCTAGCTAGGGGCGTTAAACGATAGCACTTGTTGGGAGGCAAGCCAATTTTATTTTTGTTTCTTGCTTTTTGGTTCTGTTTAGTAGTAAATAATTCATATAGACTCTGTTTATATGTGGTTTTATACTTTTAATTAGTGTTTGTGCCAAGTAGAACCTTTGGGAAGACTTGGGGAAAGTCTTTGCGATCTTGCTGTAAAAAACAGAAACTTTAGCGCTCGCGAGATCTGCTGCCATTTTTTACAGGAGAGTCCGATTAGGTTGATTCGTTTTGAAGTTGATAAATAGAGAAATGACTCACGTCCAGAAATTTATTTCATAATTTTTGGGGTTACATAAGTATTCGAAACCTACAGATTACTACAGACTGTTCTGTTTTTGACAGATTCTGTTTTTCGTGTGTTGTTTGCTTATTTTGATGAATCTATGCCTAGTATCGGAGGGTATGAACCATAGAGAAGTTGGAATACCGTAGATTTAACACCAATATAAATAAAGAATGAGTTCATTACAGTACCTTAAGTGCTGGTTTGTTTTCTTATACTAACGGAGCTCGTGAGATTTTCTGTTGAGTTTTGTGTTGTAAAGTTTTCAAGTTTTGGGTAAGAATTTGATGGATTATGGAATAAGGAGTGGCAAGAGCCTAATCTTGGGGATGCCCAAGGCACCCGAAGGTAAAATTAAAGGACAACCAAAAGCCTAATATTGGGGATTCCCCGGAAGGCATCCCCTCTTTCGTCTTCATCCATCGGTAACTTTACTTGAGGCTATATTTTTATTCACCACATGATATATGTTTTTCTTGGAGCGTCTTGTATGATTTGAGTCTTTACTTTTTAGTTTGCCACAATCATCCTTGCTGTACACACCTTTTGGGAGAGACACACATGAATCGGAATTTATTAGAATACTCTATGTGCTTCACTTATATCTCTTGAGCTAGATAATTTTGCTCTACTGCTTCACTTATATCTTTTAGAGCACGGTGGTGGTTTTATTTTATAGAAATTCTTGATCTCTCATGCTTCACTTATATTATTTTGAGAGTCCTTTAGAACAGCATGGTAATTTACTTTGGTTATGAATTTAGTCCTAATATGATAGGCATCCAAGATAGGTATAATAAAAACTTTCATAAAGAGTGCATTGAGTACTAGGAGAAGTTTTATACTTGATAATTGTTTTGAGATATAAATGTGGTAATATTAGAGTGTGCTAGTTGAGTAGTTGTGAATTTGAGAAATACTTGTGTTGAAGTTTGCAAGTCCCATAGCATGCATGTATGGTGACCGTTGTGTAACAAATTTGAAACATGGGGTGTTATTTGATTGTCTTCCTTATGAGTGGCGGTCGAGGACGAGCGATGGTCTTTTCCTACCAATCTATCCCCCTAGGAGCATGCGCATAATGCTTGGTTTTTGATAACTTGTAGATTTTTGCAATAAGTATGTGAGTCCTTTATGACTAATGTTGAGTCCACGGATTATACGCACTCTCACCCTTCCATCATTGCTAGCCTCTTCGGTACCATGCATTGCCCTTTCTCACCTTGAGAGTTGGTGCAAACTACGAAGGTGCATCCAAACCCCGTGATATGATATGCTCTATCACACATAAACCTCCTTATATCTTTCGCAAAACAGCCACCATACCTACCTATTATGCCATTTCCATAGCCATTCCGAGATATATTGCCATGCAACTTTCCACCGTTTCACTTATGGCACGTTTCATCATTGTCATATTGCCTTGCATGATCATGTAGTTGACATTGTATTTGTGGAAAAGACACCATGCATAATTTATCATACATGTCACTCTTGATTCATTGCCCTTCCCGGTACACCGCTGGAGGCATTCATATAGAGTCATATTTTTTTCTAGTATCGAGTTGTAATCATTGGGTTGTAAATAAGTAGAAGTGTGACGATCATCATTAATAGAGCATTGTCCCAAATAAAAAAGTGAAAGTCCAAATAAAAAAAGAAAGGCCCAAAAAAAAGAAAAAAGGGGCAATGCTACTATCCTCTTTTTCCACACTTGTGCTTCAAAGTAGCACCATGATCTTTATGATAGAGAGTCTCTTGTTTTGTCACTTTCATATACTAGTGGGAATTTTTTATTATAGAACTTGGCTTGTATATTCCAGCAATGGGCTTCCTCAAATGCCCTAGGTCTTCGTGAGCAAGCAAGTTGGATGCACACACACTTAGTTTGTTTTGTTGAGCTTTCATGCATTTATAGCTCTAGTGCATCCGTTGCATGGCAATCCCTACTCCTTGCATTGACATCAATTGATGGGCATCTCCCTAGCCCGTTGATTAGCCGTGTCAATGTGAGACTTTCTCCTTTTTTGTCTTCTTCGCATAACCCCCATCATTATACTCTATTCCATCCATAGTGCTATATCCATGGCTCACGCTCATGTATTGTGTGAAAGTTGAAAAAAGTTTGAGATTACTAAAGTATGAAACAATTGCTTGGCTTGTCATCGGGGTTGTGCATGATGAGAGCATTCTTGTGTGACGAAAATGGAGCATGACCAAACTATATGATTTTGTAGGGATGAACTTTCTTTGGCCATGTTATTTTGAGAAGACATCATTTACCTACTCGAGGACGAGCAGGAATTAAGCTTGGGGATGCTTGATACGTCTCCAACGTATCTATAATTTTTGATTGTTCCATGCTATTATATTATCTATTTTGGATGTTTAATGGGATTTATTCTACACTTTTATATTACTTTTGGGACTAACCTACTAACCCAAGGCCCAGTGCAAATTGTTGTCTTTTTGCCTATTTCAGTGTTTCGCAGAAAAGGAATATCAAACGGAATCCGAACGGAATGAAACCTTCGGGGGAGTTATTTTTGGAACAAACGTGATCCAGGGGACTTGGAGTGGATGTCAAGAAAGAAGCGAGGAGGCCACGAGGCGGGGAGGCGCGCTTGCCCCCCTGGGCGCGCCCCCCACCCTCGTGGGCCCCTCGCAGCTCCACCGACCTACTTCTTCCTCCTATATATATATCCATATAACCCGAAAACATCCAGGAGCACCACGAAACCCTATTTCCACTGCCGCAACATTCTGTACCCAAGAGATCCCATCTTGGGGCATTTTTCGGAGCTCTGCCGGAGGGGGAATCGATCACGGAGGGCTTCTACATCAACACCATAGCCTCTCCGATGATGTGTGAGTAGTTTACCATAGAACTTCGGGTCCATAGTTATTAGCTAGATGGTTTCTTCTCTCTCTCTTTGGATCTCAATAGTTATTAGCTAGATGGTTTCTTCTCTCTCTCTTTGGATCTCAATACAAAGTTCTCCTCGATCTTCTTGGAGATCTATTTGATGTAACTCTTTTTGCGGTGTGTTTGTCTAGATCCGATGAATTGTGAGTTTATGATCAAGTTTATCTATGAACAATATTTGATTCTTCTCTGAAATCTTTTATGTATAATTGGTTATCTTTGCAAGTCACTTCGAATTATTAGTTTGGTTTGGCCTACTAGATTGATCTTTCTTGCAATGGGAGAAGTGCTTAGCTTTGGGTTCAATCTTGCGATGTCCTTTCCCAGTGACAGAAGGGGCCGCAAGGCACGTATTGAATTGTTGCCATCGAGGATAAAAATATGGGGTTTATATCATATTGCTTGAGTTTATCCATCTACATCATGTCATCTTGCCTAATGCGTTACGCTGTTCTTATGAACTTAATACTCTAGATGCATGCTGGATAGCGGTTGATGTGTGGAGTAATAGTAGTAGATGCAGAATAGTTTCGGTCTACTTGTCGCGGCTGTGACGCCAATATACATGATCATGCCTAGATATTCTCATAATTATGCACTTTTCTACCAATTGCTCGACAGTAATTTGTTCACCCACCGTAATGCTTATGCTATCTTGAGAGAAGCCACTAGTGAAACCTATGGCCCCCGGGTCTATCTTTTATCATATAAGTTTCTAATCTATTTCACTTTGCAATCTTTACTTTCAATCTATATCATAAAAATACCAAAAATATTTATTTATCTTATTATTTCTATCAGATCTCACTCTCGTAAGTGACCGTGAAGGGATTGACAACCCCTTTATCACGTTGGTTGGGAGGTTCTTATTTGTTTGTGCAGGTACGAGGGACTTGCTTGTAGTCTCCTATTGGATTGATACCTTGGTTCTCAAAAACTGAGGGAAATACTTACGCTACTTTGCTGCATCACCCTTTCCTCTTCAAGGGAAAACTAACGCAGTGCTCAAGAGGTAGCACCTCTCCCCTTATAAATACGCGCGCAGGGGGTCCCTTTTCTCATTTTACCTTGTCTCCTCCACTTCTTCTTCTTCCTCGCAAAACCCTTTGCGACTGGAGCTCTGCCGCGCTCGTTGTCCTTTGCCAGCCGCCTCACTTGGGACTGCAATGCCGCTCCGCCATCTCCGAAGTTCAGCAGCGCTTCTCCGCTCTCGGCCGCTACAACCAGGTACCCAATCTCCTTTCCTTAGATTCACATTACCTAGTCGGAGTTCATAGAGTTCGTCGGTGTTCATTGATTCTTTCCCATGATATCCTGATTAGATCTTGTATTCGATCTGAGATGGCCATAAAAACACGGCGGCAATAGGTTTTGACATCAGTCTTGCATCTGAGTAGTGTGTTCCTTCTAGAATCCATGCATAGTTCATCAGTAGCTTCCGTCACCACCTTTAGGTTTAGCAATTATTTTTCTTTTTGAACTGCACGTAGATCTATAATGGTAGTTGTTCTAGACTGAAACTTGTTTGTTCCATCCTTAGCAAAAATTCAACAATCCCAAACTTAGCTAACACACCTTTGTATCTCAGGCAGCTTACCAGCATATTGTAACTCATCAAGTTTCAGGAGCTGTATCTGTAGCTAAACCGATTCACTGCTTAGGGTGACTTAACATTATGTTGTCTTATTCATATGACTGTGATGACGGGTCATAACTTCTCAAATAACCCGCCATATTATATTTTCGCAGCCTTCCATTGTATTTAAGCGACTCAGTATGGCGAAAACTTCTATTTGCAATTGGTGCCTTCCTTAGTCACCGAGGCCATCCTTAAATATTATCAAGAACAAGGTCTCTTGGCAGCTCAGGAAGAAATTGGCTGGCGAGCCAGCCAAGGGGATGACATTCCTAAACCCGGCGAAGGGGAGGTTGTGGTTTTTACTGACCATATCCTTAGAGGCTTCACTCCGCCTGGGTCCAAAAAACTCGGGACATCTTGAACTATTTCAACCTTCATCCTCACACTTGGGCCCAAATTCCATATCCAATATTTGCCACATTCAAATCTTTTGTGAAGCATATCTGCAAATGGAGCCCACTGTCACTCTCTTCAAAGAATTTTCTACATGAACCACCAAACTGAATGCGCATATGGCCCGAGCTTAACACTTGGTGGAATTTCAATCCAGAGACACGGAGATGGCGATTTTCCTTCAGTCACCCTGCCAAGTCACCCTAAAGGATGGGTTAAAACTTGGTTTTATTGTAAGAATATTTCTCCAGCCGATGAGAACCTGTTGCTGCACCGACATAGCGTATGCCTGGTGTTGATGGTCCCAGTGATCATCGAGAAGCCAAACCATCCAAACAATTTCAAACAAAGCATTCTTGTCAATACGAATGTCTTTTCAATACAAATAAACTTAAGTAGGCCTACTATATGAAAGATTCAAAGCATATGTATCCAAAGCATTCTTGTCAATACGAATATAATTTCAATACAAATAAACTAAACTGGGCCTACTTCATGCAAGATTCAATACAAATATCTTACATATTCAACAATCGGTAAACACTAAAAGGAAAGTTGAATACTAATCTAAGATATACAATGAAAGGACGTCAACAATCATCACAAATACCCATAATAAATACTAGGGTCCAACAATGATTACAAATCATCTACTAATCCTAATCACACAAATCTATATCAATATTACAATTATACACAAGGGTACCACCAAAACTTGAACAATCTAGGTTCCACAATGACTACAAATCCTAAATAACACCACATTATTACAATTTATCATATAAAAATCAAATCCAAGAAAATCAAGGGTTCCACCAAAACTTGGCTAAATGAGACAAATGTGAACAAATTTATCAAGGAAAAGAAAGGGATCAGAGGAGTCTACCTTGTACGACGGATTAGGGAAGAAACTCAAGGCCAAAAACTTTAGATCTGCTTCATTATTGAGAGGGGATATAGAGGGGGAGAGGAGAGGGCCGCCGTCGCCCCTGATAGATTGGGGGATAACTGCTGTTCGGATGAAGAGGGCAGCCCCGATGCTGCTTAAGTCAATGTGCAACACCTAAGGGCTAGGCGATGCACATTACATGTGTGGCGCCTAGCTCGGAGGCGCTGCACTACTCGGTGGGGGCCCCGGGGCTGCCACGCTGGACAAAGGTGCAACGCCCCAGAGCTAGGCGCTGCACCGTAGGGTGTGGCACCTCGATGTCAGGTGCCACACAAAAAGGTCAGCCGAGTGAATTTTTTAGGGTAGTTCATTTTGTGAATTGATTTCGTCCATAGGTCAAAATTGTCAAATTTGCCATGTCAAGTAGATCGAAACAATTCTGCATCTACTACTATTAATCCACACATCGACCGCTATCTAGCATGCATCTAGAGTATTAAATTCATAAAGAACGGAGTAATGCATTAAGTAAGATGACATGGTGTAGAGGAATTAACTCGAGCAATATGATGAAAACCCCATCTTTTTATCCTCAATGGCAACAATACAATACGTGCCTTGCTGCCCCTGCTGTCACTGGGAAAGGACACCACAAGATTGAAACCAAAGCTAAGCACTTCTCCCATTGCAAGAAAAACCAATCTAGTTGGCCAAACCAAACCAATAGTTTGAAGAGAATTACAAAGATATCAAATCATGCATAAAAGAATTCAAAGAAGATTCAAATAATAATTATAGATAAGCTAATCATAAATCCACAATTCATCGGATCTCGGCAAACACACCGCAAAAAAGTATTACATTGAATAGATCTCCAAGAACATCAAGGAGAACATGGTATTGAGAATCAAAGATAGAGAGGAAGCCATCTAGCTACTAGCTATGGACCCGTAGGTCTGTGGTAAACTACGCACGCTTCATCGAAAGGGCAATATAGTTGATGTAGAAGCCCACCGTGATTGAATCCCCCTCCGGCAGGGTGCCGGAAAAGGTCCCTAGACGGGATCTCATGGGTAGAGAAGGTTTTTTTAACTTCACGGGTAGAGAAGATTGTGGCGGTGGAAAAGTGTTCTCGTGGATGCCTCTATTGGTTTGGGGATATTTGGGAATATATAGGCGAAAGAATTAGGTCAGGAGGCTCACGGGGGGCCCACAAGGGTGGGGGCGCGCCCAACCCACCTCAGCGCGCCCTTCGTCCTTGTGGCCGCCTCATGGCTCTTCCAGCTTCATCTCCAAGTCTCCTGGTTGTTTTCCGGTCCAGGAAAAATCATCACGAAGGTTTCATTTCGTTTGGACTCCGTTAGGTATTCCTTTTCTGTGAAACTCCAAAACAAGAAAAAACAGGAACTGGCACTCGACTCTAGGTTAATAGGCTAGTCTAAAAAATAATATAAAATAGCATAGTAATACATATAAAACATCCAAAACAGATAATATAATAGCATGGAACAATCAAAAATTATAGATACGTTGGAGACGTATCAGTCATCATCTCCTCACTAGGAACAATTACAAATTGGATACTTACACAAATTTTGCTCGATGATCCTGTGCACATATGGGTTGGGTGTAGTGGGATGCTGAAAGTGCTAGTTATCGACTAGAGGGGGGTTAGTAGGCGATTTTATTGAAGTCTTCAAAACACGGGGGCTTTGAAGACAAACAGTAGAAATGAACCTATTGATATGTAGCGGAAGGTAGACTACACTAGACAAGCCATAGTCAAGTAAGCAATGAAGTGAAAGCACGAAGACTATTAGCAGCTAGGTAGTATGGATCGGGATGGAAGATAGTATGAAGCCAAACAATAAATAGTCTTCACTCAGTGAAGTCAATCAGATTACACAGCAAGCAATGACTTCATGAAGATAAACTGTAAAGTAAAGGGAAGTGAAGGATAGAACCAGTAGCTTGGTGAAGACATGATTTGGTAGACCAGTTCCAGTTGCTGTGACAACTCTACGTCTGGTTAGGGAGGCTGAGATTTAACTTAGAAGACCGCATCTTCACCTTATTCCCCTTGAGCTAAGGACACACAGTCCTCGCCCAATAACTCTGGTAAGTCTTCAAGGTAGACTTCCAAGCCTTCACAGACTTTGTTCACCAGTGATCCACAATGACTCTTGGACGCTCAGAACGCAACGCCTAACTGGCTGGAGGATTTACAGTCCTCAAGTGTAACAAGTCTTCAGATCACACGAACAGAAAGACTTCAGTGATGCCTAACACTCTTTGGCTCTGGGTGTACATATAGGGCTTTGTCCTCGCAAGGATCTCTCTATCTCTCTCAAATGCTTCGGAGGTGGGTTGCTCTCAAATGACAAAAGTCGTGTACTAACTCTGAGCAGCCACCAATTTATGGTGTAGGGGTGGGCTATTTATAGCCAGGAGGCAACCCGACCTGATATGTCCAAAATGACCCTGGGTCACTAAGGAAGTGACACGTGTCCAACGGTCAGATTTCAAACACACGCAACAGCTTGACTTGGGCTACAAGTAGAGCTGACTAATCCAGCTCTGGATAAGATTTGCTCTCATTGTTTTTGCTCGGAGACATAGGATTTGGTTGAGCATCACATCAGTCACTCTAACTTTGTTCACTTGGACCCCACTTAATAGTATGGTGGTTTCTATGACTCAACAAAGAAGAAAAGGAAACTACGAAACAAGTATGTCTTCGTACTCCATAGTCTTCATGCGATGTATTCTCATGTCATAATCTTCATTGTGAATATCTTCACAGACCACCATTGTCTTCAATGTCTTCATACATTTTTAGGGGTCATCTCTGGTAGGCAAACCAAATCAATATGGGACTACTACCTGTGTTATCCTGCGATTCTCACAAACACATTAGTCCCTCAACCAAGTTTGTCGTCAATACTCCAAAACGAACTAAGGGTGGCACTAGATGCACTTACAATCTCCCCATTTTTGGTGATTGATGACAAACCGGTTGAAGTTTTCAACGGGGATAAAAGTATGTGAAAGTTTAAGGACTGAGGTATTGTCTTCAAAAATAGCAAAAGGCTCCCCCTGAAGATGTGCATATAGGTAGTTTGCTTTTGAATGCAAATGCGCATGGCAGGTTTTACTTTGTGGAGATCCTCTTAAACTTATGAAGACAATTCATCATGCAAATAAAGAGATAACGAAAATAATGACATGCATAATGAAAAATGGACGTCTGCGGAATGGCTTCATGCAGGATTTATCATCGCATCACAAAGTGGCAGAAAAAAGTAGCAGACGACCATCGAGTTTAAGTGTTACAACTTAGAGAACCAAATGTTTCAAAAACGAGAGTTGTAGAAACTTAGCAAAAATTAATGCAACCACCCATAAGGACCCGCTTGAAGACTATAAACTCGTAAGCTTCTCCCCCTTTTGTCAGTAATGACCAAAAAGGTTTGAAGACATAGAGTATCTACTCGTTCCCATCCGGAGTAGATGTAGGTGCAGGGTCGACACTGGAGTTTGGTGGTACAGACGGGCCAAATGCAATGTCGAGATGCAGCAATTCCATGGTTGGTGAAGTGGCGTCTTCTTCTTCATCGACGACTCTCGCAACAACAGTTGCAGCCGAAGATGAATGCTCAGAATATTCAATTGAGGGAGTGCGGCGCCAACTTGCATTGCGTGGAGGTCTGGACTCAAATTTGAAGCCCTCGGTGAAGCCATCTTCGCGAAGATCGTCTTTAGGACATAGCAGTGTGAGACTCTTCCAAGACCGCCGACATGCTTCATGGGCAACAAACGAGTTCTTGGTGGCCAAGTTTCTAATGTGATTGACATCCACCAAGATACTCGGCATCTGACGCTTGAGCCATGCATGATGCTTATCCTGCTTCTGATGTAAGGCCACAAGAAGCTCTCGGTCATTGAGTACACGATATCGCTTCCGAGGCCTTTGGGCAATAGTACTATCAGTAGCTTCAGTGTTTGCACGATGGAGCAGACGCATATTGCCACCCAGAGGATAAGATGGAGTTGCAGAATTGGGGACATGAATTCCTTCTATTGGTTGTGTGAAGCTTTGATGATCAACATTGTGAAGATATAGAGGTTGCTTGGCAGGCTCTGGGTAGATGGCTTCAATGGACAGGTCAACCTCAGGCAGGAAGACAATGTGATTGCGCGCTGAGGGCTGATAGTCAATAGTTGAATGGAGCTTGGTTAGGCGCATCACCCAGGGAGCATAGAACTTCAGGCCAAACAGAACAATCCCAGATGCAGCAAGTTGTCTGATGAAGAAATCCTGGGTGTTGAGTCTGGTGTCATTGATGATGTAAAACACCAAAGTCTTCATGCCTCCTTCAAGTTTGGCTTCAGAAGTATATCCCTTGATTGGCCACAGAGTACACCTCAGTATATGATAGTGAAAGTGCAACTATCCCTGGGTGGTTTTGGTAATTCCTAACAACATATAGCCCATTGAGCTAATGCTATTTCAAGACGAATATTTCAGGAAAGCTTAATGATTGGCATGACATGGATTAGAAAGTGGACCCCTCAAAATACTAAGAACACATGTTGGCTCAAGCTCAAGACTCTACATTTTACTTTTAGTGATCCAAGATCACATTGAGTCCAAAGGAAAAGCCAATACTATTAAAAGGGGATGAGGTGTTGCTTAATGAGTTACTTGCTCAAAATGCTTAGTGATATGCTCCAAAACCCTCGACTACTTTATCATATCCACATATGTCCCAAACCAAAAGTCAAACTCGGCCCCACCGAAATTTCCTACCCGGCGCCACCGAGTTCACTTGACATAACCACTGCCAGAAACCCTAGTCATTTCAGTCTCACCGATAGGGGTCTCGGTCACACCGAGATGGGATTGCAACCTCTCTATTTCCCTTCGTAATGTTTCGGTCCAACCGAGATGAGCGATCGGTCCCACCGATATTGCAATGCAAACTCTCTGTTTCCCTTCGTAACGTTTTGGTCTAACCGAGATGAGCGAATCGGTCCCACCGAGTTTGCCTGACCAACTCTCTATTTGCCTATTACCAAAATCGGCCCCACCGAGTTTGTGTAATCGGTCTCACTGAGACTACGTTATGCCCTAACCCTAATGAAATCGGTCCCACCGAGTTGACATGTCGGTCCCACCGAAAATCCTAACGTTCACATTTTAAAGTAAATCAGTCTGACCGAGTTTCATGATTCAGTCCCACCGAGTTTGGTGATCTGTGTGTGGCGGTTAGATTTTGTGTGGAGGCTATATATACCCCTCCACCCACTCTTCATTTATGAAGAGAGCCATCAAAACATGCCTACACTTCCAACAAACATTTTCTTAGAGAGAACCACCTACACTTGTGTTGAGGTCAAGATATTCCATTCCAACCACATAAATCTTGATCTCTATCCTTTCCCAAGTTGCTTTCCACTCAAACCCTCTTTCTACCAAATCCAATCCTATGAGAGAGAGTTGAGTGTTGGGGAGACTATCATTTGAAGCACAAGAGCAAGGAGTTCATCATCAACACACCATCTATTACCTTTTGGAGAGTGGTGTCTCCTAGATTGGTCAGGTGTCACTTGGGAGCCTCCGTCAAGATTGTGGAGTTGAACCAAGGAGTTTGTACGGGCAAGGAGATCACCTACTTCATGAAGATCTACCCTAGTGAGGCAAGTCCGTCAGTGGCGATGGCCATGGTGGGATAGACAAGGTTGCTTCTTCGTGGACCCTTCGTGGGTGGAGCCCTTCGTGGACTCGCGCAACCGTTACCCTTCGTGGGTTGAAGTCGCCATCAACGTGGATGTATGATAGCACCACCTATCGGAACCACACCAAAAATCTCTATGTCTACATTGCGTTTGTTCCCTCCAAACTCCTCCCTTTACCTTCATATGCAATTTTTTTACATTCCGCTGCTATACTCTTAGAATTGCATGTGTAGGTTGTTTACTTGACTTGTGCTAAGTTGTTAAAATCTGCCAAGACTTAAAATTGGGAAAAGGCTAGATTTTTATTTGGTCAAGTAGTCTAATCACCCCCCCCCCTCTAGACATACTTTCGATCCTACAAGTGGTATTAGAGCTTTTGTCTCCATTTTCTTTGATTTCCATAGCTTTGGTGATCATAGCCTTGGTTTCACAACCTAGGAGAGTATGGCGTCTAGCAAGGGAAATTACCACCGTAGAGGTCCTTAGTTTGATGGTACAAATTTTGCTAGTTGTAAGCATAAGATGAAAATGCATATTCTTGGACATAACCCCGCCATTTGGGCTATTGTGTGTATGGGCTTGCAAGGTGAATTCTTTGATGGGAGAGAACCGAACCATGAAGCTACCGCGGAAGAGTTGAAGATGTTGCAATACAATGCTCGAGCTTGTGATATTCTCTTCAAAGGATTGTGCCCCAAAGAATTCAACAAAATCATCCGTCTTGAGAATGCAAAGGAAATTTGGGATACTTTGATTGATATGCACAAATGTACCGACTCTGTCAAGGAATCCAAATTGGATGTGCTTCAAAGTCAACTTGACAAGTTCAAAATGAAGGATGGTGAAGGTGTTGCTGAAATGTACTCTAGGCTTGCTCTCACCACAAATGAGATTGTCGTCTTAGGAAGTGAAGAGATGACCGATAGATTCATCATCAAGAAGATCCTAAGAGCCTTGGATGGAAAATATGATACCGTGTGCGCATTGATCCAAATGATGCCCAATTACAAAGATCTCAAGTCAACATAAGTCATTGGAAGAATTGTTGACTCCACAACAAGTCAAGTGGTGCTTACAAATCCTCATGTGATGCTCCCACATCATCAAGTGAGAAACAAACCTTCAATGAAGAATTGAGCCTAATGGTGAATAACTTCAACAAGTTCTACAAGAGTAGAAGCAAGGAAAGAAGTTCCAAGTCAAGGTCCTACAATGACAAAAGATCTTCAAGTCGTGAACGTAATTGCTACAATTGTGGAAGACCCGGACACTACTCCAATGAGTGTACGACTCCCTGCAAAAGAAGAGAAGATTCTCCCAAAAGAAGAAGTAGGAGAGAAGAATCACCACCAAGAGAGAGAAGGAGTAGAGATGACTGTTATGAACGAAGAACATCACGGAGAAGCAAGGATTCAGAAAGGAAGGACAAATCATCAAGGAGCTACACAAAATGAAGACATCAAGCTCATGTTGGTGAATGGGTATCCGGCTCCGACTCCGACAATCACTCTAAGAGAAGTTATCACTCCAACTCCGAATATACTCAAGATGAAGGTGTTGCCAGTCTAGCACTTGTGTCAACCAACTCCTACGACATATATGAGTCACCAAATGAAGGAATTGGAAGATGCTTCATGGCTAAAGGCCCAAAGGTATCACACCCCGAGTATGTTGATTTCAATAGTGATGAAGATGATTTGCTAGGTGATGATGATTTACTTGTTGACAACTCTAGTTATGAAAACTATGATGTACTTGCTATTAATCATGCTAATCAAGATAAAACGAATGACAATGATAAGAAGGAGATTGAGCGTCTAACTAAAGAACTAAACACTCTTAAGTTAGCCCATGAAACTACCTTGGAAGATCATTGAGAACTTTTAAAGACTCATGAGAAGTTAAGCTTTGAAAAGCTCAATCTTGAGCAAGAGCATGGGTTCTTAAAAGCGATCAATGATGATCTTCGCAAGAAAAGTTATTCTTACATTGCCAAGCGTTTACTCTTGTCTACTTACATGCCACAAGTTAAATCTAGCAACAAGAACAAGAAAGATTCTTCTTCTAGTAGTAACAATAATCATGCTAAAACCAATGTTGTCGCCTCTAGTAGTTCTCTTGATTCCACTAATGATTCTCTTAGCCAAGTTACACTTGAGCAAGAAAATAGCTTATTGAAGGGAATTATAGAGAAAGGTATTTACAAGAGTCTTGCCGTAAGTAAGCAATTTGAGGAAATTGTACGCAAGCAAGGAAGACACTGGAAGAATCAAGGTGTTGGTTTTGAACGAAAGTTCAATGCCAATGGAGTTGAGTGGGAAGAAGATCAATACTCCAAGATGAAGTTTGTTCCTCAACAAGAGAAGTATGATCCTACTTCTTTCCAAGGAACACAAGCTCAAGATGATCTTCCACCACAAGACCACAAGCTAAAGGGCAAGGATAAGCTTCAAGAGGAGATTGGTGCATTTGAAGAAGCCCCCAAGGCATTGGTCAAATGGGTTCCCAAGACTACATCAAGTACGACTACAACTCCAAGGATTCCCATCAAGATGGTGTGGATCCTGAAGAAGAAGAAGAACTAGAGAGTTCTTGAGGGTGATTCCGCCAACATACTTCACTCATATCATTTTGGCAAGGACAAGTGCAAACAACTTCCATATCTTGCACCAGTTCAAGGAGTCACAAACCCTCTTGTTGGTAACACAAGGGACAAGGTAACCTAATGCATTCATGGACATCATCTCATGTGAATATCACTCTATGTCTATGGATATCCTTGTTTGTTCCTTGTGGGACTAACCCGTGTAGGTATTGAAAGTGCAACTCACTCCAAAGGATTGCTCCGAATGATCTACATCAACTTTGAGCACCTACATCTTCAACACCTACACGAAGTCATCATCGACAAAACCCAAGGTTAGTTCATCCCTCCTAGGGGGGATATCACATCTAGGGGGAGCTTTACTCTAATCAATTGAGCTAAAGCAACTGTAACGATGTGAACACAACAATGCATTATGTAAAAGTGGTAACCCCACTTGTGCTTAAACGATGAGTATGACCTATGATCAAATGTTCTCATTTGACTCCTTAGTCAATATACTCATATATAGATGACCTAGTCATCGCCAAATTTCTTGATAGATGCTAGAGTGATTGTGCATGCTTTGCCACATATTTCATTTGCCATCTTATTGTGTGAGCATGTTGGTTGCATGTTTTACTCATTCGAGGACATGCATTTGTTGTCTTGATTGTTTGGCTTTTTCTCTTTTGCCAAATGGATGGACAAGAATGCCTATGGACTTCCTCTAGCTATTTATGCTTTTCTTGTCTCAAACTCTTTTCATGCTACATCACAAAGTTTGATCAAGTCAGATTCAAACCACTCTGTGTGAGGAGCACTCGGAGTCCCCGATTTGTCATAGACTTAACTTCCAAAATCTCTTTGTGCATTTCGGTATGACCGAGTCATCCATTTCGGTCACATCAAGATCACTAAGTTGTAGGAGTTACTCTTAAAAGTTTTAAAGAAAAAGAACCTGTAGTTAATGAAAGAATAGACCAAGATTCCACTAGAATTGATAAACTTGAGGATATTATTACCAACTTAGGGTCCGCTTTTTCTGCCGTAAGGAATACTCCAAATCCTCCTACCACCAAAGTTGCCAAATTAATGTATGTTCCTAAAAATAAGGGTGAAACTTCTAGTAAGGAAAATGCGGATCTCAAATCCATAGGTGTTCACCCCAACTTTCTCGCTATCATTAAGGAACCTTTTGCTGCAAATGATTTTCTTGATTTGTTGCCTAGGAGTTTAATCATTAATAGAAATAAGGAAACTCCTAAGGGTTATAAGTGTTCTATTGAAGAATTGCATGCCAAAGATGGCAATACCTAGATCTATCCTTGCTTTTATGCCTAGCTAGGGGCGTTAAACGATAGCGCTTGTTGGGAGGCAACCCAATTTTATATTTGTTCCTTGCTTTTTGATTCTGTTAAGTAATAAATAATTCATCTAGCCTATGTTTATATGTGGTTTTATTCTTTTAATTAGTGTTTGTGCCAAGTAGAATCTTTGGGAAGACTTGGGGAAAGTCTTTGCGATCTTGTTGTAAAAAACAGAAACTTTAGCGCTCACGAGATTAGATACAACTTTTTACTGGAAAATGCTATTTAGTTAATTATTTTTGCAGATGATTAATATATAAATTACTCACGTCCAGAAATTTATTTTAGAATTTTTGGGGTTCCAGAAGTAATCGAAACCTACAGATTACTACAGAGTGTTCTGTTTTTGACAGATTCTGTTTTTCGCGTGTTGTTTGCTTATTTTTGATGAATCTATGAGTAGTATCGGAGGGTATGAACCATAGAGAAGTTGGAATACAGTAGGTTTAACACCAATATAAATAAAGAATGAGTTCATCACAATACCTTAAGTGGTGGTTTGTTTTCTTTTACTAACGGAGCTCATGAGATTTTCTGTTTAAGTTTTGTGTTGTGAAGTTTTCAAGTTTTGGGTAAAGATTTCATGGATTATGGAACAAGGAGTGGCAAGAGCCTAAGCTTGGGGATGCCCAAGGCACCCCAAGGTAAACTTCAAGTACAACCAAAAGCCTAAGCTTTGGGATGCCCCGGAAGGCATCCCCTCTTTCGTCTTCTTCTATCGGTAACTTTACTTGAGGCTATATTTTTATTCACCACATGATATGTGTTTTGCTTGGAGCATCTTGTATGATTTGAGTCTCTGCTTTTTAGTTTACCAAAATCATCCTTTCTTTACACACCTTTTGGGAGAGACACACATGAATTGGAATTTGTTAGAATACTCTATGTGCTTCACTTATATCTCTTGAGCTAGATAATTTTGCTCTAGTGCTTCACTTATATCTGTTAGAGCACGGTGGTGGTTTTATTTTATAGAAATTCTTGATCTCTCATGCTTCACTTATATTATTTTGAGAGTCCTTTAGAACAGCATGGTAATTTACTTTGGTTATGAATTTAGTCCTAATATGATAGGCATCCAAGATAGGTATAATAAAAACTTTCATAAAGAGTGCATTGAGTACTAGGAGAAGTTTTATACTTGATAATTGTTTTGAGATATAAATGTGGTAATATTAGAGTGTGCTAGTTGAGTAGTTGTGAATTCTAGAAATACTTGTGTTGAAGTTTGCAAGTCCCATAGCATGCATGTATGGTGACCGTTGTGTAACAAATTTGAAACATGGGGTGTTATTTGATTGTCTTCCTTATGAGTGGCGGTCGAGGACGAGCGATGGTCTTTTCCTACCAATCTATCCCCCTAGGAGCATGCGCATAATGCTTGGTTTTTGATAACTTGTAGATTTTTGCAATAAGTATGTGAGTTCTTTATGACTAATGTTGAGTCCACGGATTATACGCACTCTCACCCTTCCATCATTGCTAGCCTCTTCGGTACCGTGCATTGCCCTTTCTCACCTTGAGAGTTGGTGCAAACTACAAAGGTGCATCCAAACCCCGTGATATGATACGCTCTGTCACACATAAACCTCCTTATATCTTCCGCAAAACAGCCACCATACCTACCTATTATGCCATTTCCATAGCCATTCCGAGATATATTGCCATGCGACTTTCCACCATTCCGTTTATTATGACAAACTTCATCATTGTCATATTGCCTTGCATAATCATGTAGTTGACATCGTATTTCTTGCAAAGCCACCGTTCATAATTTTTCATACATGTCCATACAGAGTCATACTTTGTTCTAGTATCGAGTTGTAATCATTGAGTTGTAAATAAATAGAAGCGTGATGATCATCATTAATAGAGCATTGTCCCAAAAAAATAAAAAGGGGGCAATGCTACTATCATTTTTCCACACTTGTGCTTCAAAGTAGCACCATGATCTTTATAATAGAGAGTCTCTTGTTTTGTCACTTTCATATACTAGTGGGAATTTTTCATTATAGAACTTGGCTTGTATATTCCAACAATGGGCTTCCTCAAATGCCCTAGGTTTTCGTGAGCAAGCAAGTTGGATGCGCACCCACTTAGTTTCTTTTGTTGAGCTTTCATACATTTATAGCTCTAGTGCATCTGTTGCATGGCAATCCCTACTCCTTGCATTGACATCAATTGATGGGCATCTCTCTAGCCCATTGATAAGCCGCGTCGATGTGGGACTTTCTCATTTTTTGTCTTCTCCACATAACCCCCATCATCATATTCTATTCCACCCATAGTGCTATATCTATGGCTCACGCTCATGTATTGCGTGAAAGTTGAAAAAAGTTTGAGATTACTAAAGTGTCAAACAATTGCTTGGCTTGTCATCGGGGTTGTGCATGATGAGAGCATTCTTGTGTGGCAAAAATGGAGCATGACCAAACTATATGATTTTGTAGGGATGAACTTTCTTTTGATATGTTATTTTGAGAAGACATAATTGCTTAGTTAGTATGCTTGAAGTATTATTATTTTTATGTCAATATTAGACCTTTGTCTTGAATCTTTCGGATCTGAATATTCATGCCACAATAAATAGAATTACATTGAGAATTATGCTAGGTAGCATTCCACATCAAAAATTCTGTTTTTATCATTTACCTACTCGAGGATGAGCAGGAATTAAGCTTGGGATGCTTGATACGTCTCCAACGTATCTATAATT
Organism: Triticum dicoccoides; assembly: GCF_002162155.2. Lineage (NCBI taxonomy): Eukaryota > Viridiplantae > Streptophyta > Magnoliopsida > Poales > Poaceae > Triticum > Triticum dicoccoides. The sequence goes on from NC_041388.1 coordinate 253,239,897, forward strand.
TTTTATTGTTCCATGCTATTATATTATATATTTTGGATGTTAATGGGCTTTATTTTACACTTTTATATTATTTTTGGGACTAACCTACTAACCCAAGGCCTAGTGCAAATTGCTGTTTTTTTGCCTATCTCAGTGTTTCTCAGAAAAGGAATATCAAACGGAATCCAAACGGAATGAAACCTTCGGGAGCGTGATTTTTGGAACAAATGTGATCCAGAGGACTTGGATTAGACATCAAGCAACCAACGAGGTGGCCACGAGGCAGCGGGCGCGCCTACCCCCTGGGCGCGCCCTCCCCCTCGTGGGCCAATCGTGGCTCCACCGACCTAGGCACGCCCTCCCCCTCGTGGGCCAATCGTGGCTCCACCGACCTACTTCTTCCTCCTATATATATCCACATACCCCGAAAACATCCAGGAGCACCACGAAACCCTATTTCCACTGCCGCAACCTTCTGTACGCAAGAGATCCCATCTTGGGGCCTTTTCCGAAGCTCCACCGGAGGGGGAATAGATCACGGAGGGCCTCTACATCCACTCCATGGCCCCTCCGATGATGTGTGAGTAGTTTACTTCAGACCTTCGGGTCCATAGCTATTAGCTAGATGGCTTCTTCTCTCTCTTTGAATCTCAATACAAAGTTCTCCTCGATCTTCTTGGAGATCTATTAGATGTAACTCTTTTTGCAGTGTGTTTGTCAAGATCTGATGAATTGTGGGTTTATGATCAAGTCTATCTTTGAACAATATTTGATTCTTCTTTGAAATCTTTTATGTATGATTGGTTATGTTTTCAAGTCTCTTCGAATTATCAGTTTGGTTTGGTCTACTAGATTGATCTTTCTTGCAATGGGAGAAGTGCTTAGCTTTTGGTTCAATCTTGCTGTGCTCGATCCCAGTGACATAAAGGGAAACAACACATATTGTATTGTTGCCATATCATATTGCTTGAGTTTATCCCTCTACATCATGTTATCTTACCTAATGCGTTACTCTGTTCTTATGAACTTAATACTCTAGATGCATGCTGGATAGCGGTCGATGTGTGGAGTAACAGTAGTAGATGCAGGCTGGAGTCGGTCTACTTGTCACGGGCGTGATGCCTATATACATGATCATGCCTAGACATTCTCATAATTATTCGCTTTTTTATCAATTTCTTGACAATAATTTGTTCACCCACCGTAATACTTACGCTATCTTGAGAGAAGCCACTAGTGAAACCTATGGCCCCGGGTCTATTCTCCATTATATTAATCTCCCGTCAACAACTATTTCTATTACCATTTATTTTGCAATCTTTACTTTCAATCTATATCATAAAAAATACCAAAAATATTTATCTTATCATTATTATCTCTATCAGATCTCACTCTCATAAGTGACCGTGAAGGGATTGACAACCCCTTTATCGTGTTGGTTGCGAGGTTCTTATTTGTTTGTGTAGGTACGAGGGACTTGCGTGTAGTCTCCTACTGGATTGATACCTTGGTTCTCAAAAACTGAGGGAAATACTTATGGTACTTTGTACATCACCCTTTCCTCTTCAAGGGAAAACCAACCCAGTGCTCAAGAGGTAGCACACCTCCCGAAGACGAAGCCTGAGAGACGCATAGCAGTATGCATATTTGAACTTTTTGGTAACTTGTTGCCAACGGGGGAGAAATATGTATAGATCATAGGCTTCGAGAGAGTGTTTTGCATCTTTGCCTTTGGTTGAACTTTTTATTGTGTGAGATATTGTGTGAGATACTTTATGTCCTTGTGTGATCATGTGATTGATCATTTCCTACCTTAATGCTTGTTTAGATGATACTATCTTTTATATCCATATATGATCTTTCACTTGCTTGGTGATGAGTGCATGCTTTTAATTTCTACCATTTTGAGAGCTCCACCAAGATGTATGTGACATGGAAGAGTAACCCGTGATCCTAGTCGATTGTGCATTTGCATTCAAAAGAAAATTTTAAATAATGCACAAATTTAGGGGGAGCTCTTGCTTATCACATACTTCTCAAAGCGACGATGTTTTTCAATCTTATTATCATCTGTCGAAGCTTTGATCTATATGTTGTCATCAATTACCAAAAAGGGGGGAGATTGAAAGTGCAACTATCCCTAGGTGGTTTGGGTAATTCCTAACAACATATATCCCATTGAGCTAATGCTATTTCAAGATTAATATTTCAGGAAAGCTCAATGATTGGCATGGCATGGATTAGAAAGTGGACCCCTCAAAATACTAAGAACACATGTTGGCTCAAGCTCAAGACTCTACATTTTACTTTTAGTGATCCAAGATCACATTGAGTCCATAGGAAAAGCCAATACTATTAAAGGGGATGAGGTGCTGCTTAATGAGTTACTTCCTCAAAATGCTTAGTGATATGCTCCAAAACCCTCAACTACTTTCTCATATCCACATATGTCCCAAACCAAAAGTCAAACTTGGCCCCACCAAAATTTCCTACTCGGCGCCATTGAGTTCACTTGACATAGCCACTGCCACAAACCCTAGTCATTTCGGTCTCACCGATAGGGATCTCGGTCACACCGAGATGGGATTGCAACCTCTCTGTTTCCCTTCGTAACTTTTTGCTCCAACCGAGATGAGCGATCGGTCCCACCGATATTGCAATGCAAACTCTCTGCTTCCCTTCGTAACGTTTTGGTCTAACCGAGATGAGCGAATCGGTCCCACCGAGTTTGCCTGACCAACTCTCTGTTTGCCTATTACCAAAATCGGCCCCATCGAGTTTGTGTAATCGGTCTCACTGAGATTACGTTATGCCCTAACCCTAATGAAATCGGTCCCACCGAGTTGACATGTCGGTCCCACCGAAAATCCTAACATTCACATTTTGGACTAAATCAGTTTGACCGAGTTTCATGTTTCGGTCCCACCGAGTTTGGTGATCTGTGTGTAGCGGTTAGATTTTGTGTGGAGGCTATATATACCCCTCCACCCACTCTTCATTTATGAAGAGAGCCATCAGAACATGCCTACACTTCCAACAATCATTTTCTGAGAGAGAACCACCTACACTTGTGTTGAGGTCAAGATATTCCATTCCAACCACATAAATCTTGATCTCTATCCTTTCCCAAGTTGCTTTCCACTCAAACCCTCTTTCTACCAAATCCAATCCTATGAGAGAGAGTTGAGTGTTGGGGGGACTATCATTTGAAGCACAAGAGCAAGGAGTTCATCATCAACACACCATCTATTACCTTTTGGAGAGTGGTGTCTCCTAGATTGGTTAGGTGTCACTTGGGAGTCTCCGTCAAGATTGTGGAGTTAAACCAAGGAGTTTGTACGGGCAAGGAGATCGTCTACTTCGTGAAGATCTACCCTAGTGAGGCAAGTCCTTCATGGGCGATGGCCATGATGGGATAGACAAGGTTGCTTCTTCGTGGACCCTTCGTGGGTGGAGCCCTCCGTGGACTCACGCAACCGTTACCCTTTGTGGGTTGAAGTCTCCATCAACGTGGATGTATGGTAGCACCACCTATCGGAACCACGCCAAAAATCTCCGTGTCCAGAGTGCGTTTGTTCCCTCCAAACTCCTCCCTTTACCTTCATATGCAATTGTTTTACATTCCGCTACTATACTCTTAGAATTGCATGTGTAGGTTGTTTACTTGACTTATGCTAAGTTGTTAAAATCTGCCAAGACTTAAAATTGGGAAAAGGCTAGATTTTTATTTGGTCAAGTAGTCTAATCACCCCCCCCCTCTAGACATACTTTCGATCCTACAGATAGACTGTGCGTGACAAGTACTCAAGGTCCTTGACGAAGAATTCCTCGGGATATTCAGCCTCTTGGGGTAATGGCTTCATCATACTGAGCATCTGACTCATATTGGTTTCAGGCCTCTGGAAGATACTCTGCAATTCTTCGCGATGACGCTGACAACCAGGCTCATAGGACTCGCCTGGAGTGGGTAGGGAAGTAAGCTCGATGATGTCCTGAGCTTTGGCTTCATGATGCACATCTCCTGTCATCCACTCAAGAATCCATTTCTTCGGATCCCTGTTGTAGTCACGAATATGAAGTGTTGAATACAATTGTAGCAGCAGTTCTTCATTCTAGTGCTCCTTGTCTGTAACAAACGGTAGAAGACCAACTTCCCTGAAGCAGTCAAGAGCTTCTTCCAGACAGGGCAGCCAAGCAATAGCTTCACAATCAAGACACATGTGTGGAAAGATTCGCTCTTGATTGTATAGAATGCAGGAGTAATAATTGCGCTGCTGATGGCTCCAAAATTGATCGAAAGAGATCTTTGGCTTCGAATATGGATTCTTGGCGCTGTCGAAGAAGGTGGTGTGTGCTCTGAAGCTGGTGACGCTAAAAGACCCTCGCAATGTAGCAGCACCGGGAAGCCTTGGCAGCCTTGGCTTTGGCTTCTGAACCTGAGGCCTCTGCTCGACATGGTAGTTGATACGTCTCCAACGTATCTATAATTTTTTATTGTTCCATGCTATTATATTATCTATTTTGTATGTTAATGGGCTTTATTTTACACTTTTATATTATTTTTTGGACTAACCTACTAACCCAAGGACAAGTGCAAAATGATGTTTTTTGCCTATTTCAGTGTTTCGCAGAAAAGGAATATCAAACGGAATCCAAACGGAATGAAACCTTCGGGCGCGTGATTTTTGGAACAAACGTGATCCAGAGAACTTGGAGTAGACGTCAAGAAACCAACGAGGTGGCCATGAGGCAGGGGGAATGCCCTCCCCCCTTGTGGGCCCCTCGTGGCTCCACCGACCTACTTTTTCCTCCTATATATATCCATATACCCCGAAAATATCCAGGAGCACCACGAAACCCTATATCCACCACCGCAACCTTTTGTACCCAAGAGATCCCATCTTGGGGCCTTTTCCGGAGCTCCGCCGGAGGGGGAACCGATCACGGAGGGCCTCTACATCAACTCCATGGCCTCTCCGATGATGTGTGAGTAGTTTACTTCAGACCTTCGGGTCCATAGCTATTAGCTAGATGGCTTCTTCTCTCTGTTTGAATCTCAATACAAAGTTCTCCACGATCTTCTTGGAGATCTATTCGATGTAACTCTTTTTGCAGTGTGTTTGTCGAGATCCGATGAATTGTTTTTTTGACCATGAATTGTGGGTTTATGATCAAGTATATCTTTGAACAATATTTGATTCTTCTCTGAAATCTTTTATGTATGATTGGTTATCTTTGCAAGTCTCTTCAAATTATCAGTTTGGTTTGGCCTACTAGATTGATCTTTCTTGCAATGGGAGAAGTGCTTAGCTTTGGGTTCAATCTTGCGGTGCTCAATCCCAGTGACAGAAAGGGAAACGACACGTATTGTGTTATTCCTATCGAGGATAAAAAGATGGGGTTTATATCATATAGCTTGAGTTTATCCCTCTACATCATGTCATCTTAGCTAATGTGTTACTTTGTTGTTATGAACTTAATACTCTAGATGCATGCTGGATAGCGGTCGATGTGTGGAGTAATAGTAGTAGATGCAGGCAGGAGTCGGTCTACTTGTCACGGACGTGATGCCTATATACATGATCATGCCTAGATATTCTCATAATTATTCACTTTTCTATCAATTGCTCGACAGTAATTTGTTCACCCACCGTAATACTTATGCTATCTTGAGAGAATCCAATAGTGAAACCTATGGCCCCCGGGTCTATTCTCCATTACATTAATCTCCCGCCAACAAGCTATTTCTAGTACCGTTTATTTTGCAATCTTTACTTTCAATCTATATAATAAAAATACCAAAAATATTTATCTTATCATTATTATCTCTATCCGATCTCACTCTCGTAAGTGACCCTGAAGGGATTGACAACCCCTTTATAGCATTGGTTGCGAGGTTTTTATTTGTTTGTGTAGGTACGAGGGACTTGTGTGTAGTCTCCTACTGGATTGATACCTTGGTTTTCGAAAACTGAGGGAAATACTTACGCTACTTTGCTGCATCACCCTTTCCTTTTCAAGGGAAAACCAACGCAGTGCTCAAGAGGTATCAAGAAGGATTTTTGGCGCCGGTGCCGCGGAGGTTGCACCAAGTCAAGTCAAGATTTGATCTCCCGTCAACGAGCCATTTCTGGCGACGTTGCTGGGGAGATCTACCCACAAGTCAAGACATACCAAGTACCCATCACAAAATCGTATCCCTCGCATTACATTACTTGCCATTTTCCCCTCGTTTTCCTCTCCCCCACTTCACCCATGTCGTTTTATTCGCCCTCTTTTTTTCATTCCCCTTCTCTTTTCTAGTTCGTCTCTTTTCGTTTGCCTCTTGTGTGCTTGTGTGTTGGATTGCTTGCTTGTCACGATGGATCAAGATAATACTAAATTGTGTGACTTTGCCAATACCAACAACAATGATTTTCTTAGCACTCCGATTGCTCCTCTTACCGATGTTGAATCTTGTGAAATTAATGCTGCTTTGCTGAATCTTGTCATGAAAGATCAATTCGCCGGCCTTCCTAGTGAAAATGCCGCTACCCATCTAAATAGCTTTGTTGATTTATGTGATATGCAAAAGAAGAAAGATGTGGACAATGATATTGTTAAACTGAAGCTATTTCCGTTTTCTCTTAAAGATCATGCTAAAACTTGGTTTTCGTCTTTGCCTAAAAATAATGTTGATTCATGGAATTAGTGCAAAGATGCTTTTATCTCTAAATATTTTCCTCCCACTAAGATCATCTCTCTTAGAAACGAAATTATGAATTTTAATCAACTTGATCATGAACATGTTGCACAAGCTTGGGAGAGGATGAAATTAATGATACGTAATTGCCCTACACATGGTTTGAATTTATGGATGATTATACAAAAAAATTATGCCGGATTGAATTTTGCTTCTAGAAATCTTTTAGATTCGGCCGTGGGAGGCACTTTAATGGAAATCACTTTAGGAGAAGCTACTAAACTCCTAGATAATATTATGGTTAATTATTCTCAATGGCACACTGATAGATCTACTAGTAAAAAGGTGCATGCAATTGAAGAGATTAATGTTTTGAGTGGAAAGATGGATGAACTTATGAATTGTTTGCTAATAAGAGTGTTCCTTATGATCCTAATGATATGCCTTTATCTACTTTGATTGAGAATAATAATGAATCGATGGATGTGAATTTTGTTGGTAGGAACAATTTTGGTAACAACGCTTATAGAGGAAATTTTAATCCTAGGCCGTATCCTAGTAATTCCTCTAATAATTATGGTAATTCCTACAACAAATCTTATGGAAATTTTAATAATATTCCCTCTGATTTTGAATCTAATATTAAAGAATTTATTAGTTCGCAAAAGAGTTTCAATGCTTTGATTGAAGAAAAACTGTCTAAGATTGATGAGTTGGCTAGGAACGTGGATAGAATTTCTCTTGATGTTGATCCTTTGAAACTTAGATCTATTCCACCTAAGCATGATATAATGAGTATCTCAAGGCCATGAGAATTTCCATTGGTGAGTGCAAAGAAAGAACCGCTAGGATGCGTGCTAAAAAACATTGCTTTGTGAAGGCGTGTTCTTCTAGTTTCCATGATAATAATGATGAAGATCTAAAAGTTATTGATGTGTCTCCTATTAAATCTTTGTTTTGAAATATGAATCTTGATAATGATGGGACTGGATAAGAGTCAACTTTAGTTAGAAGGCGTCCCAATGATTCGGAGTTTTTAGATCTTGATGCAAAAATTGATAAAACTGGGATTGGAGAGGTCAAAACTTTACATAGCAATGAACCCACTATTTTGGATTTAAAGGAATTTAATTTTGATAATTCTTCTTTAATATATTGTATTTCCTTGTTGCAATCTGTGCTAAATTCTCCGCATGCTTATAGTCAAAATAAAGCTTTTACTAAACACATTGTTGATGCTTTAATGCAATCTTATGAAGAAAAGCTTGAATTGGAAGTTTCTATCCCTAAAAAACTTTATGATGAGTGGGAACCTACTATTAAAATTAAAATTAAAGATCATTAATGCTATGCGTTGTGTGATTTGGGTGCTAGTGTTTCCATGATTCCTAAAACCTTGTGTGATTTGCTAGGTTTCCGTGAATTTGATGCTTGCTTTAAACTTGCATCTTGCGGATTCCACCATTAAGAAACCTATGGGAAGAATTAATGATGTTCTTATTGTTGCAAATTGGAATTATGTGCCCGTAGATTTCATTGTCCTTGATATAGATTGCAATCCTTCATGTCCTATTATTCTTGGTAGACCTTTCCATAGAACGATTGGTGCAATTATTGATATGAAAGAAGGGAATATTAGATTTCAATTTCCATTAAGGACAGGCATGGAACACTTTCCTAGAAAGAAAATTAAATTACCTTATGAATCTATTATGAGATCCACTTATGGATTGCATACCAAAGATGGCAATACCTAGATCTATCCTTGCCTTTATGCCTAGCTAGGGGCGTTAAACGATAGCGCTTGTTGGGAGGCAGCCTGATTTTATTTTTGTTCCTTGTTTTTTGCTTCTATTTAGTAATAAATAATTCATCTAGACTCTGTTTAGATGTGGTTTTATGCTTTTAATTAGTGTTTGTGCCAAGTAGAACCTTTGGGAAGACTTGGGGAAAGTCTTTGTGATCTTGCTGTAAAAAACAGAAACTTTAGCGCTCACGAGATTAGGTACAACTTTTTACTAGAGAATGCTATTTACTTAATTCTTTTTTCAGATGATTAATCGATAAATTACTAACGTCTAGAAATTTAATTTAGAATTGTTGGGGTTCCATAAGTATTTGAAACCTACATATTACTACATATTGTTTTGTTTTCGACAGATTCTATTTTTCGCGTGTTGTTTGCTTATTTTGATGAATCTATGAGTAGTATCGGAGGGTATGAACCATAGAGAAGTTGGAATACAGTAGGTTTAAGACCAATATAAATAAGGAATGAGTTCATTACAGTACTTTAAGTTGTGTTTTGTTTTCTTTTACTAACGGAGCTCATGAGATTTTCTGTTTAAGTTTTGTGTTGTGAAGTTTTCAAGTTTTGGGTAAAGTTTTGATGGATTATGGAATAAGCAGTGGAAAGAGCCTAAGCTTGGGGATACCAAGGCACCCCAAGGTAAAATTCAAGGACAACCAAAAGCCTAAGCTTGGGGATAACCCGGAAGGCATCTCCTCTTTCGTCTTCCTCTATCGGTAACTTTACTTCAGGCTATATTTTTATTCACCACATGATATGTGTTTTGCTTGGAGCGTCTTGTATGATTCGAGTCTTTGCTTTTTAGTTTACCACAATCATCCTTGCTGTACACACCTTTTTTGAGACACACACATGAATTAGAATTTGATAGAAAACTCTATGTGCTTCACTTATATCTTTTGAGCTAGATAATTTTGCTCTAGTTCTTCACTTATATCTTTTAGAGCACGGTGGTGGTTTTATTTTATAGAAATCATTGATCTCTCATGATTCACTTATATTATTTTGAGATTCCTTTAGAACATCATGGTAATTTACTTTGGTTATGAATTTAGTCCTAATATGATAGGCATCCAAGATCGGTATAATAAAAACTTTCATAAAGAGTGCATTGAGTACTAGGAGAAGTTTGATACTTGATGATTGTTTTGAGATATAAAGGTGGTAATATTAGAGTGTGCTAGTTGAGTAGTTGTGAATTTGAGAAATACTTGTGTTGACGTTTGCAAGTCCCGTAGCATGCATGTATGGTGACTGTTGTGTAACAAATTTAAAATATGAGGTGTTATTTGATTGTCTACCTTATGAGTGGCGGTCGGGGACGAGCGATGGTCTTTTACTACCAATCTATGCCCCTAGGAGCATGCGCGTAATGCTTGGTTTTTGATGACTTGTAGATTTTTGCAATAAGTATGTGAATTCTTTATGACTAATGTTGAGTCCATGGATTATACGCACTCTCACCCTTCCATCATTGCTAGCCTCTTCGTTACCATGCATTGCCCTTTATCACCTTAAGAGTTGGTGCAAACATCGCTGGTGCATCCAAACCCCGTGATATGATACGCTCTATCACACATAAACCTCCTTATATCTTCCTCAAAACAACCACCATACCTACCTATTATGGCATTTCCATGGCCATTCCGAGATATATTGCCATGCAACTTTCCACCATTCCGTTTATTATGACACACTTCATCACTGTCATATTGCCTTGCATGATCATGTAGTTTACATCGTATTTGTGGCAAAGCCACCACTCATAATTTTTCATACATGTCACTCTTGATTCATTGCCCTTCCCGGTACACTGCCGGAGGCATTCATATAGAGTCATACTTTGTTCTAGTATCGAGTTGTAATCATTGAGTTGTAAATAAATAGAAGCGTGATGATCATAATTAATAGAGCATTGTCCCAAAAAAATAAAAAGGGGGCAATGCTACTATCCTTTTTTCCACACTTGAGCTTCAAAGTAGCACCATGATCTTTATAATAGAGAGTCTCTTGTTTTGTCACTTTCATATACTAGTGGGATTTTTTCATTATAGAACTTGGCTTGTATATTCCAACAATGGGCTTCCTCAAATGCCCTAGGTTTTCGTGAGCAAGCAAGTTGGATGCGCACCCACTTAGTTTCTTTTGTTGAGCTTTCATACATTTATAGCTCTAGTGCATCCGTTGCATGGCAATCCCAACTCCTTGCATTGACATCAATTGATGGGCATCTCCCTAGCCCATTGATTAGTCGCGTCGATGTGGAACTTTCTCGTTTTTTGTCTTCTCCACATAACCCCCATCATCATATTCTATTCCACCCATAGTGCAATATCCATGGCTCATGCTCATGTATTGCATGAAAGTTGAAAAAAGTTTGAGATTACTAAAGTGTGAAACAATTGCTTGGCTTGTCATCGGGGTTGTGCATGTGAGAGCATTCTTGTGTGACAGAAATTGAGCCTGGGCAAATTATATGACTTTGTAGGGATGAACTTTCTTTTGCCATGTTGTTTTGAGAAGACATAATTGCTTAGTTAGTATGCTTGATGTATTTTTATTTTTATGTCAATATTAGACCTTTGTCTTGAATCTTCCGGATCTGAATATTCATGCCACAATAAAGAGAATTACATTGAGAATTATGCTAGGTAGCATTCCACATCAAAAATCCTGTTTTTATCATTTACCTACTCAAGGACGAACAAGAATTAAGCTTGGGGATGCTTGATACGTCTCCAACGTATCTATAATTTTTGATTGTTCCATGCTATTATATTATCTTCTTTGGATGTTAATGGGCTTAATTTTACACTTTTATATTATTTTTGGGACTAACCTACTCACCCAAGGCCCAGTGCAAATTGTTGTTTTTTGCCTATTTCAGTGTTCCGCAGAAAAGGAATATCAAACGGAATCCGAACGGAATGAAACCTTCGGGAGCGTGATTTTTGGAACAAACGTGATCTAGAGGACTTGGAGTAGACGTCAAGCAACCAACGAGGTGGCCACAAGGTAGGGGGCGCGCCCTCCCCTTGTGGGCCCCTTGTGGCTCCACCGACCTACTTCTTCCTCCTATATATATCCACATACCCCGAAAACATCCAGGAGCACCACAAAACCCTATTTCCACTGCCGCAACCTTCTGTACGCAAGAGATCCCATCTTGGGGCCTTTTTCGGAGCTCCGCCGGAGGGGGAATAGATCACGGAGGGCCTCTACATCAACTCCATGGCCTCTCCGATGATGTGTGAGTAGTTTACTTCAGAACTTCGGGTCCATAGCTATTAGCTAGATGGCTTCTTCTCTCTCTTTGAATCTCAATACAAAGTTCTCCTCGATCTTCTTGGAGATCTAATCGATGTAACTCTTTTTGCGGTGTGTTTGTCGAGATCCGATGAATTGTGGGTTTATAATCAAGTCTATCTTTGAACAATATTTGACTCTTCTCTGAAATCTTTTTTCGTATGATTGGTTATCTTTGCAAGTCTCTTCGAATTATCAGTTTGGTTTGGCCTACTAGATTGATCTTTCTTGCAATGGGAGAAGTGCTTAGCTTTGGGTTCAGTCTTGCGGTGCTCGGTCCCAGTGACAGAAAGGGAAACGACACACATTGTATTGTTGCCATCAAGGATAAAAAGATGGGGTTTATATCATATTGCTTGAGTTTATCCCTCTACATAATGTCATCTTACCTAATGCATTACTCTGTTCTTATGAACTTAATACTCTAGATGCATGCTGGATAGCGGTCGATGTGTGGAGTAATAGTAGTGATGCAGGCAAGAGTCGGTCTACTTTTCACGGACGTGATGCATATATACATGACCATGACTAGATATTCTCATAATTACTCACTTTTCTATCAATTGCTCGACAATAATATGTTCACCCACCGTAATACTTATGCTATCTTGAGAGAAGCCACTAGTGAAACCTATGGCCCCCGGGTCTATTCTCCATTATATTAATCTCTCGTGAACAAGCTATTTCTAGTACTGTTTATTTCGCAATCTTTACTTTCAATCTATATCATAAAAATACCAAAAATATTTATCTTATCATTATTATCTCTATCAGATCTCACTCTCGTAAGTGACCGTGAAGGGATTGACAACCCCTTTTTATCGCGTTGGTTGCGAGGTTCTTATTTGTTTGTGTAGGTATGAGGGACTTGTGTGTAGTCTCCTACTGGATTGATACCTTGGTTCTCAAAAGCTGAGGGAAATACTTACGCTACTTTGCTGCATCACCCTTTCCTCTGCAAGGGAAAACCAACGCAGTGCTCAAGAGGTAGCAGTAGTCATACTGTGGTCCGAGAGCAGTGGGAGGAGTCAAGATAGGCCATTTCACGGTGACCAGTTGTCCATGATCAAAGGCATATTTAATTGTGTGAGGCCTTGGAGGTGGAACAGTGGCTTCGGCATTTACATTGGCTTCAGGTTGCACATGAGCATCAGGCACTACATTTTCTTCAGGCTCCACATTGTCTTCGTCCATGACAGTTTCATTGGCTTCGGCATCATTGTTGGTGGTGGCCTCAGTAGTTTGAACCTCCGTTGGTTCAAGGACAGGAGGTTCGGGCACAATCACATTCTCCTCGAGAATGACTTGATCAGTGGCAGGGGTGTGGCAACTTGTTCTTCTTCTTTTTCTCCTTGGTCTTCATCGGCTGATGCAGCCGGAATGTCTTCAACAGTTTTGGCTTTGGACTTAGAGAAATTCACAGTAGGGGTGGCTTCAGGAAACACTTGGCATGTGACTGAGCTTTGTTACACTTCCCCTTCTGGAATGCTCGACATGGTGACCTGGGGCCTGGGGCCTTTATGAAGCCTGCAGAAGGCGGGCGATGCCTGTGGTGATGGAGTGGTCTGTACCATGTAGTTGTCGTCGTCAAGCACCGGAGTGGTGACTTGAGGGTGGTGGAGTTTTGGGTGTCTCTTCATGGACGGGGGTGTCTTGCTGAGGGCGCTCGACCCATGAATCATCCTGAGCAATTGGCGTCACGGGACGACCAATGCTGATGAGTTCGTTGTTCGTAAGAATAGGCGATAATACCATTTGATGCTCAAGTTGAGGAAGGACTTCATCATCTTCTACATTGTCTTCACGACCAATGTCTTCAACTGTGATGGGGTCAACAACTGGAACTTCTTTATCTTCAGGATCTTCTATGAAAGCAGGCTCGTGGATCACAAGGCGACGCTCTTGGTTGGTGGAGGCTGGACGGGCAACAGAAATGGGCTCAACCACAAGGGGCTTAGTGCCGCAGCATGCTCTTTCTTTGAAGACTTTGTCTTCAATTTCTTCTTGGAAGGAGCCTCATCAGAGGTGTTCTTGTGCTTGCGCTTCCTGGCATCAGCTTCAGCTGCCCTTGTCTTCTTCAGTTCTGAAGCTGCTGAGGGGACCTTAGGCTTCGAGCCTGTCATGCTGGCAGGGAAGACAATGCGAGGTTCTTCCTGCCTTGACTTTGGTTTCTGTTCAGGCCACATCATACTTCTTTGATAGCTTGGCAGCCATTCTTGGGTCGATGCCAGGACACCCAAGAGCTTTGCGCTTTTCGGCTTCATTATGTGCTTGAACGCACTTCTCTGCAAAGTACTTCATGCGCTCTCTTGAACCTTTAGCTTCTTACCTCTTCTTGTGAAACTCTGCCTTGAGATCATGCAACATCTTCTTGAAGATCTGAACACCTTCCACGCTGAGCTTGGCCATGTTCTTCTTGAAGTGAGCCTTCTCATGGTCAATTTTGTTCTTGAGCTCGACTATCTTCTGAGCCACAACCATCTCATTAGCAATGGCTCCGTGGAATGTGACGCTGATGTCCACCGGCAGCTGAAGATCATCAATACTGATGGTCCGATCATCGAACCACTCATCAATGAAGTTGTTCAGTATATGAACATCAAAGTGGAGCAGATCATTGAAGATTTCCGCCTCTTACTTGCTCTTGATCAGCATCTCAAGGGCATCATCACCAAGATCTTCGTCACTTGACAGATCAATGGTGTCTTCTTCGTTCCTGAGAATAGCAGTTGGAGTCAGTTCATGCCCAGGAATCTTCTTGGGCTTCTTGGCTTTCTTTGTCTTCTCGGCCTTCTTGGAGACATGAGACAAATCTTCAAATTTCACACTGGGTTCAGGAGGTGCAGTGGCCAATGGCTTCACACACGAAGCTTTTGGTGAGGCAGAGGGCCTTGAAGCCTTGGTATTCTTCTTCTGCTGCTGCTTTGGTGGTGTTGGTGCTTCTTCAGAATCAGCGTCATCAGCGGATTGATCCACCATAGCCCTCTGAGCAGCAATGTGTGACAGAAGCTCATCTAAGTTGGTGAAGGGGCCGATGACATTGGGATTGGCATCGCGTGTGCCATCACCCTTGGAGTAGATGGACCAGCTCCTTCTTATTCTTGGTGGCTGACTCCTTTGCAAACTGATAATTGTGCTTGAACAGATTGTCTTCACGACACCATAACAAGGATGATGGGTCAGCATTCCCTGGCTTCGGTCCTCGGACCATGCAAGGGTAGAAGCCTTGAGCAATGGCTTCAGACTTGGGCTTGGGCTGCAGATTTCTGTATAGAATATCTCCCCAAGGGCGCTTGATAGCATTCTTCTCTGCATACTCAGGGGTTACGAAGTTGTACTTAAACCATTCTTCTGCCCAATATCTTCGAATCCATTGGATTCGGGTCTTGCACTGGCCATAGCTCTCCTCGGGCTCTGACTTCTACAACTCAAACAGATTTGGAGGTAAATCCTTAGTTGTATCTCCATGGCGCTGCTTGCCGCCCTTTCTAGTTGATTTCTCTGTTGCCATTATATTCAGACTGAACGGCTTCAAGATAATGAATGGCTTCCTTTTGCTGGTCATACAGGAACTGGCTTCAGGTGAGTGAATATGACGTTGTAAGAACTCTGCAAATGAATGCAGACTATGAGAACCAAGGGATTCTCCCACGGACATGTACCTATGACAGCATTAAATATGAGAGGGAAGGGGAAGAGGTCATATGCATTCTCAAAAGATTTTGAAGATAAATCAGTTTGAAGACATTGACCTCATAGCACGAAGGCATTCACTTATTTGATGAGAGTTGGTTCCAGATTTGTACGAATCCATGAATAAGTACAAGTGAGGAATCTAACTAGTTGTGAAGCATAAGTGAATATACTTGGCATGATATGAGATGCAGATGAAGACGGATCTAGATTTGAAAGTGAAGAGACCACTTTTGATTGAAGAGGATAGATTTGATGGATCAAAAGGGCAGTAAAAAAGTAAGTTTTAATTACCGCTGACGAACTGCTAGACGAGGTGAAGAGAGAGGCCGAGCAGTTCAATCTCAACATTAGACCAACTCAACATTGTGAAGATAAACCGCGAAGTCAAACCAATGTTGAAGACAAACCAAATGCAAAGACTTATGCGATTATGATGCCATATGAAACACTTCAAAAAGATTTTGGTGGTGGCGTTACCCATCGTATAGGAAGTATTAGACCCAGACACATCGCACAATTATCGTGGTGCTCCAAAGTCAAATTCCGTGTTAATGTATTCACACTTAGAGTGTATGTCTTCATTGATTGAGGATATATGTTACTTTGTGTGTTGTACATCTAAGTCATCAACATGCATAAGTGTTAGGATGTGTGTCCAATTACAGGACATTTGAGGATTCTAAGATATTTAGCTCACACCGCAACTTGCAAAACCTTTTCTCATCCAAGGGATTTGTGAAGATATTTGCCAATTGCTCTTCAGTGTTGATGTGAATGATGTCAATATATTCCTTCATGACATGATCTCTGAGAAAATGATGATGGATCTGAATGTGCTTTGTCTTCGAGTGCTGAACTGGGTTGTTGGCAATCTTGATGGCGCTTTCATTATTGCAGTAGAGTGGCACATGCTTCAGGTGGATGCCATAGTCCTTGAGAGTTTGCTTCATCCACAGAAGCTGAGCGCAGCAAGATCCAGCAGCAATGTATTCAGATTCAGCGGTGGAGAGGGATACACAGTTCTGCTTCTTTGAAGACCAGCAGACAAGAGATCGTCCAAGAAAGTGACATGTGCCTAATGTGGACTTGCGATCAACCTTGTCACCAGCATAATCAGCATCTGAGAATCCAACTAGATCAAACTCTGAGCCCTTTCTATACCATAATCCTAGTGTTGGGGTGTAAGCCAAATATCGAAGAATTCCCTTCACAGCTAAGTGATGCGACTCCTTTGGTGTCGCTTGGAATCGGGCACACATGCAAACGCTAAGCATTATATCTGGCCTAGATGCACATAAATAGAGTAAAGAACCAATCATGGAGCGGTATACCTTTTGATCGAACTCTTTACCATTGTCGTCCGGGCCCAGATGACTTTTGGTTGGCATTGGCATCGTGTATCCTTTGCAGTCTTGCATTCCAAACTTCTTCAGGCAATCTTTGAGATATTTTTCTTGCGATATGAAGATGTTGTTGCTTTGCTATCGAATTTGAAGACCTAGGAAGAATTTCAGCTCACCCATCATGGACATCTGATATTGCTCTTGCATCTTGCATCCAAATTCATCACTGTATTTCTTGTCCGTGCAGCCGAAGATAATGTCATCCACATAGATTTGGCATACAAACAATTCTCCATCATATATCTTCGTGAAGAGTGTGGGATCCAAGGAACCAGGTTTGAAGCCTTTGCTCTTCAGGAAGTCTTTGAGTTTTTCATACCAAGCACGAGGGCCTTGTTTGAGGCCATATAGTGTCTTGTTGAGCTTGTATACCATGTCAGGACACTTTGGGTCTTCAAAACCAGGTGGTTGTGCAACATACACTTCTTCTTCAATTTTTCCGTTTAGGAAGGCACTCTTCACATCCATTTGGTACAGAAGGATGTCGTGATGGTTAGCATAGGCCAGCAATATGCGAATGGCTTCAAGCCTAGCCACACGAGCAAAGGTTTCATCGAAGTCAATTCCTTCTAATCGAGTGTAACCTTGAGCAACGAGACGAGCCTTGTTTTTTACAACTTGACCATGCTCATCTTGTTTGTTGCGGTAGATCCATTTGGTGTCAATGATATTTTGCTTGCGAGGATCAGGGCGCTTAACCAGTTCCCACACATTGTTCAGCTCAAACTGTTGAAGCTCTTTTGCATCGCTTGAATCCATTCAGGTTCCATGAAGGCTTCAGCAACTTTCTTGGGTTCAGATATGGAGAGAAATGCAAAGTGCCCACATAAATATGCTGGCTGTGTTGCTCTTGAACGAGTGAGTGGACTAGGTGAATTAATGTTATCAATTATCTTCTCAATCCTCACTTCATTTGCAACACAAGGATGAACTGGACGAAGACTTTGCTCTTGCTGATCATTGTCTTCATCATCGGCATTAACTTTAGGCTGGGCATTGTCTTCGGGTTGATTAGGTGCAGAGATGATGAGTTCTTCTTCAGCCTGAGCCTCTAAAGGTATGATTTCTCCAGTACCCATAAGCTTGATGGATTCACTTGGTTGGACTTCATCTAGAACATTTGGCAGGTGCTCTCTTTGCGAGCCGTTAGTTTCATCAAACCTCACATCCACAGTTTCAACCACTTTATAGTGAAAGAGGTTGAAGACTCTGTAGGAGTGTGAATCCTTTCCGTAGCGAAGCATAAAACCTTCATGTCAATATTTATTGCATTATGGGATGTTATTACACATTATGTCACAATACTTATGCCTATTCTCTCTTATTTTACAAGGTTTACATAAAGAGGAAGAATGCCAGCAGCTGGGATTCTGGGCTGGAAAAGGAGTAAATATTAGAGACCTATTCTGCACAGCTCCAAAAGTCTTGAAACTTCACGGATGATGTTTGCCAAATATATAAAAAACATTGAGTGCAAGAACTTCACCAGGGGGGGCCACACCCTGCCCACGAGGGTGGGGGGCGCGCCCTACTCCCCTGGGCGCGCCCCCTACCTCGTGGGCCCCCTGGTGGCCCTCCGGTGACCATCTTCTGCTATATGTACTCTTTCGATGGGAAAAAATCATAAGCCATCTTCTCGGATGAAACTCCTCCGCCACGAGGCGGAACCTTGGCGGAACCAATCTAGGGTTCTGGCGGGGTTGTTCTGCCGGGGAAACTTCCCTCCCGGAGGGGGAAATCATTGCCATCATCATCACCAACGCTCCTCTCATCGGGAGAGGGCAATCTCCATCAACATCTTCATCAGCACCATCTCATCTCAAAACCCTAGTTCATCTCTTGTATCCAATTCTTGTCTCCAGGTCTGGGATTGGTGCTAGTAGGTTGCTAGTAGTGTTAATTACTCCTTGTAGTTGATGCTAGTTGGTTTAATTGGTGGAAGATCATATGTTCAGATTCTATATGCACATTAATACCCCTCTGGTTATGAACATGTTTATGCTTTGTGAGTAGTTACTTTTGTTCCTGAGGACATGGGAGAAATCTTGCTATTAGTAGTCATGTGAATTTGGTATTCGTTCGATATTTTGATGAGATGTATGTTGTCTCTCCTCTAGTGGTGTTATGTGAACGTCGACTACATGACACATCACCATTATTTGGGCCTAGAGGAAGGCATTGGGAAGTAATAAGTAGATGATGGGTTGCTAGAGTGACAGAAGCTTAAACCCTAGTTTATGCGTTGCTTCGTAAGGGGCTGATTTGGATCCATATGTTTCATGCTATGGTTAGGTTTACCTTAATACTTTTGTTGTAGTTGCGGATGCTTGAAATAGAGATTAATCATAAGTGGGATGCTTGTCCAAGTAAGGGCAGCACCCAAGCACCGGTCCACCCACATACCAAATTATCAAAGTACCGAACGCGAATCATATGAACGTGATGAAAACTAGCTTGACGATATTCCCATGTGTCCTTGGGAGCGCTTTACATCATATAGGAGTTTGTCCAGGCTTGTCCTTTGCTACAAAAAGGATTGGGACACCTTGCTGCACCTTATTTACTTTTGTTACTTGTTGCTCGTTACAAAATATCCTATCACAAAACTATCTGTTACCACTTATTTCAGTACTTGCAGAGAATACCTTGCTGGAAACCGCTTATCATTTCCTTCTGCTCCTCGTTGGGTTCGACACTCTTACTTATCAAAAGGACTACGATAGATCCCCTATACTTGTGGGTCATCACATAGCCGCACCTCGCTTGCAGCTTCCTCATCAGCTAGTAGCATATTTAAACTAGCGCCTCCCAATTAAGCCCGAGGAGCCGGAAAAGCTTGGCGGGGCATTGGGAACTGTGCAATATGGCTCTGTACGTAAAGTGCTCTATTGCTACTCTGTAGCTTGTGGCCTTGCACGCATGGACTTCACTCCATTATCGGCTCTACTATAAAAGAAATTCCTCTTGACGTGTATTTTTGAAACGGAGGCAAAAGCTTTGCTTCATCTCATTCATAAAGAAGGAACTACTAACAAAGTTCGACGAGATCCATTACACCTCCACAAATGGAAGTGAAAAGCCTAGTCTCGCTGTATCAAATAACTCAAATGTTCTGCCCCCGTAGTAACCGTCGCTGATAAACAGGCTGCTAGTGTGTGCGTGAGAGGAGCGGCTGAGTAGGCCAGCTACGTGAGAGGAGCGGCTGAATAGAGCACCGAGAGTACACACTAGGCCACTACGCAGGTGTACTTCCCCTGCATTGATAGTACAGCGATGGTTCTAGAGAATAGTAGTACCCTCCACTTCCAACTGTAGCTCCTTGGCCCTGAGATTCAAGAGTTCAAAACTGGTGCACTATACTAGACTAGACTAGAAGTACAGTACATCACACTACTAGTTGAGAAAAGTAGTACTAGTATTGCTACAGTACGAGTACGTACTCCTCCGTCACATAATGTAAGACGTTTTTTGACACTAGTTGGCGTGTACAAAAAATGGCAAAAACATACCCAAAATTTCTTAATCCACGCCAAAAACTACTACCTAGTGCCAAAAAATTCTTACTAGTGCTATTATTTACAGTATAATGCAATCCCATAACGTTCCATAATGCTAGTACTAGTAGTAAATAATAGCCTCACCCCTTCGCTGAGGAACGATCTACAGTTGGAAGGGATGAGGCCCTGCGGTTACTACGCTCTTATCTCCTCCTCGCCAGTTCCCCTCCCCTCGAAGAGAAGGCAGTTCGTTGCTGCTCCCATGGATTCGCCAGGCGGTTCTCCTCCTCGTCGGGGCTGGGAGACCTTGAATGACGATCCTCTAGGAGAAATCGCACGCCGCTCCAACGTCCTCACCGCCACAAGACTCGGTGCTTCCTGCACCAACTTTTTCAAGACACTGCTTAAACAGGCTTGGGAAAAGACCATGCTTGTTGGTCTTCCATGCGTCCTTGAGGAGAAGGTTCTTCTATGGGACAATCCTTCGAATAGTCCACCGCTCCCTGGACATGGTTGCACGTTGACTCCGCTAGAGTTGCCGACATTGAGAGGTAGTCGGCTTTTGTCCGATGAGCAGGTCAGTAATGGAGTTTGATCATGTAGTACTTAGTTATTCCATTTCCATCCCATAATTTCTCCGCTGCCCACCGTCTTATATATAGGTCTGGGTCGGTGCCAACAAAGATTGGCTTGCATACCTCCGGTCGGATACCACCATCATTTTGCACAACATCCACAGCAGTGCGGCCGTTCCGGTAGACCCCTTCTCCACCATTGGGATCGGCCTTCCGGACTGGCTGGGCTTGAATACGTATGATGATGCCTACATGATATTGAAGAAGATAGCAATTGCGGACCCGCCGACAAAGCGACGCGGCTACGATGATTACTATCTCATCGCGGTGTTCGACATAAGGATTGCCATCAATGCAAGAGGCAGTAACGGCAAAGGCTGGCGCATGTTGGCGGCGGCAGATTTGTACCCCTACATGTTCGAAGATGCTGTGCGCCATCTAGGCCGCATCTTCGCGGTGACAAGCCAGGGGACTTGTTTCATCTGGTTGCCATCCTATGGTACGGGAGATTACAAACGGAATGCACAAACCATCATTTGCGTCCCTAACGGTACTCCATTATTTTGCAGGGACCAGTCATTCCCCGATCAAAATAAGATCGCCGATCCTGGATGTGCATTTGCATCCGCGATTCGGTTTAACCTGGAACCTTGTAGCTGACTTTGGCATATTGGGATCAACTATCTTAGCAGTCGTTACCCATGGTACCACTGATGTGCAACATGGTCACACAATCTACCATGATCGGACCGTCACCATCTACCCAGGTATTCCATTTTTAACCCTCTCGCCTTCTCTTTCATTGTTGTATTAGTAGTATACTTTGTAGTACTAGTAGGAGTACTTTTTACCTTGGAGGACGCGTATAGCTAGCTAGGCCTTTGAAGACTTGAACCCACTAGCTGCCACCATTTTTTGTTTTTCCATGTCTTACAATCTCATCCATGTAGCCAAGAGTGGCTATATATAATAAGTCGGTTATTTTACTTCCTCTATACCGGAGTAGTACTATTTGCTGCACACTATTACTGACCGCCATATTTGAGCACAACATTATTATTCATGGACCTTGACTATGTACGTCACCATGTGTCCAGATATGGGATGCCGCGTGTACCAGATGAACGGCGCCGAGTTCGACCCCCGTGATGCTACGTGGGTGCCAAGGAAAACTCTTAGAGAGTACTCACTTTTCATCAGGGATAGCTACCCCATTGTGAAGCAGATGCCACCTTTCGTGCACGACACGGAAGGCCTGCTGTTCATGAAGC
Organism: Triticum dicoccoides; assembly: GCF_002162155.2. Lineage (NCBI taxonomy): Eukaryota > Viridiplantae > Streptophyta > Magnoliopsida > Poales > Poaceae > Triticum > Triticum dicoccoides. Next base: position 253,262,116 of record NC_041388.1, read on the forward strand.
ATAGTTGTGTCTTCAATGCGCACCGCCGGATGAACAACATGTTGGGACACGCTATCCCTGATTTATGCCGCTTCAGCTTGGATGAGTCTCCATCGTGTGGAACCGGACTAGAAAGCTGCGACAATGATTCCCGTTGCCCACCGCTATGGATTGTGCCATCCATGAAGAACACCTGGGACTGGAACCTAGAGGAGGACATGTAGCCCATCTATAACGTGTAAGTGGAGTACGGTAATTGTGAATGGTAGCGCTGTGAATATATTTAGACTAGTCTTGCACAAATTTATCACATGAATTGGAGATGAAATTGTGTGGCATACTGGCATTTGTCCTTTAGAATTTATTACTAGTAAATGTGTTATGTGTACGTGCAACTTGTGTGGTTGTTGCATGCTACCTATTGAGTACTGCGTTGGATTTCCCCAAAGAGGAGAGGATGATGCAGCAAAGTAGCGTAAGTATTTCCCTCAGTTTTGAGAACCAAGGTATCAATCCAGTACGAGGCTACGCTCGAGTCCCTTGTACCTACACAAAAATAATATCTCAATGCAACCAATGCGCTTAGGGGTTGTCAATCCCTTCACGGTCACTTACGAAAGTGAGATCTGATAGAGATGATAGATAATATTTTTGGTATTTTTGGTATAAGATGCAAAGTGAAAAGTAAAAGGCAAAGTAAAAGCAAAGCAATAATAAAGTGATGGAGATTGATATGATGAGAAAGAGACCCGGGGGGCATAGGTTTCACTAGTGGCTTCTCTCAAGAGCTTAAGTATTCTACGGTGGGTGAACAAATTACTGTTGAGCAATTGACAGAATTGAGCATAATTATGAGAATATCTAGGTATGATCATGTATGTAGGCATCACGTCCGAGACAAGTAGACCGAAACGATTTTGCATCTACTACTATTACTCCACTCATCGACCGCTATCCAGCATGCATCTAGAGTATTAAGTTAAAAACAGAGTAACGCCTTAAGCAAGATGACATGATGTAGAGGGATAGTTTCATGCAATATGATAAAAAACCATCTTGTTATCCTCGATGGCAACAATACAATACGTGCCTTGCTGCCACTTCTGTCACTAGGAAAGGACACCGCAAGATCGAACCCAAAGCTAAGCACTTCTCCCATGGCAAGAACAACCAATCTAGTAGGCCAAACCAAACTGATAATTCGAAGCGACTTGCAAAGATAACCAATCATACATAAAAGAAATTCAGAGAAGATTCAAATATTATTCATAGATAGACTTGATCATAAACCCACAATTCATGGGTCTCAACAAACACACCGCAAAAAGAAGATTACATCGAATAGATCTCTGCGAGAGAGGGGGAGAACATTGTATTGAGATCCAAAAAGAGAGAAGAAGCCATCTAGCTACTAACTATGGACCCGTAGGTCTGAAGTAAACTACTCACACTTTATCAGAGAGGCTTGGATGATGATGTAGAAGCTCTCTATGATCGATTCCCCTTCCGGCGGAGCTCCGGAACAGGCCCCGAGATGGGATCTCGTGGATACAGAAAGTTGCGGCGATAGAATTAGGTTTTTTGCTCCGTCCCCGATCGTTTGGGGGTACGTAGGTATATATAGGAGGAAGAAGTACGTCGGTGGAGCTTCGAAGGGCCCACGAGGCAGGGGGCGCGCCCTAGAGGGGCGCGCCCCCCACCCTCGTGACCACCTCGTGGCTTTCTTGACGAGGGGGTCCAAGTCTCCTGGATCTTATCTGATGAGAAAATCACGTTTCCGAAGATTTTATTCCGTTTGGACTCTGTTTGATATTCTGTTTCTCCGAAACACTGAAGTAGGCAAAAAACAGCAATTCTGGGCTAGGCCTCCGGTTAATAGGTTAGTCCCAAAAATAATATAAAAGTGGAAAATAAAACCCAATATAGTCCAAAACTGTAGATAATATAGCATGGAGCAATCAAAAATTACAGATACATTGGAGACGTATCAAGCATCCCCAAGCTTAATTCCTGCTCGTCCTCGAGTAGGTAAATGATAAAAACAGAATTTTTGATGCGGAGTGCTACTTGGCATAATTTTAATGTAATTCTTCTTAATTGTGGTATGAATATTCAGATCCGAAAGATTCAAGACAAAAGTTCATATTGACATAAAAATGATAATACTTCAAGCATACTAACTAAGCAATTATGTCTTCTCAAAATAACATGGCCCAAGAAAGTTCATGTTACACCCTCAATGCGGCTATATCTCCTACGTGTCGAAGCATGACTTAGAGGCATAACCGCATTGAAAGCAATGTCGCAAGTAAGGTAATCTTCACAACAACCCATGTAAATAGATAATAGGGGAAAAGGTACATAGCTGGCTTACACTCGCCACGTCACACAAAGTACATGAATAACATTACAATCATCCAATACACTCATGGTCTGACTATGGTACCTAAATAAAAGATGAACCCCAACATGCGACACGGTCCCGATCGCCCCAACTGGGCACCACTACTGATCATCAGGGAAAGACACATAGTAACGACGTGAGTCTTCGTCGAACTCCCACTTGAGCTCAAGCGCATCATCTGGAACGGAGTCATCGGGCCCTGCATCTGGTTTGGAAGTAATCTGTGAGCCACGGGGACTCAGCAATCTCGCACCCTCGCGATCAAGACTATTTAAGCTTATAGGTAAGGCAAGGTAGTATGTGGAGCTGCAGCAAGCGACTAGCATATATGGTGGCTAACCTGTTCGCAAAAGAGAGCGAGAAGAGAAGGCAAAGCACGAACGAAGAACTAAAGAACAACCTACGGAAAACATTACTCCAACACCGTGTTCACTTCCCGGACTCCGCCGAGAAGAGACCATCACGGTAACACACGCAGTTGATTCATTTTAATTAAGTTAAGGTTCATGTTATCTACAATTGGACATTAACAAATTCCCATCTGCCCATAACTGCGGGCACGGCTTTCGAAAGTTCAAATCCCTGCAGGGGAGTCCCAACTTAGCCCATCACAAGCTCTCACGGTCAACGAAAGATAAACCTTCTCCCGAGACAATCCGATCAGACTCGGCATCCCGGTTCTACAAGACAACTTCGACAAAAATAAAACAAGTCCAGCAACACCGCCCGAATGTGCCAACAAATCCCGATAGGAGCTGCACATATCTCGTTCTCAGGGCACACTCAGATAGGTCAAGCTACGAGTAAAACCAACCCTTGAGTTTCCCCGAGGTGGCCCCGCAGGCTGCCCAGTTCGGACCAACACTCAGAGGAGCACTGGCCCGGGGGGGTTTAAAATAAGATGACCCTCGGGCTCCGGAAACCCAAGGGAAAAAGAGGCTAGGTGGAAAATGGTAAAACCAAGGTTGGGCATTGCTGGAGGAGTTTTATTCAAGGCGAACTGTCAAGGGGTTCCCATTATCACCCAACCGCGTAAGGAACGCAAAATCCAGGAACATAACACCGATATGACGGAAACTAGGGCGGCAAGAGTGGAACAAAACACTAAGCAAAAGGCCGAGCCTTCCACCATTTACCAAGTATATAGATGCATTAAGATAACAAGATAATATAGTGATATCCCAACAAATAAACAATGTTCCAACAAGGAACGATCTCCAATCTTCACCTGCAACTAGCAACGCTATAAGAGGGGCTGAGCAAAGCAGTAACATAGCCAATCAACGGTTTGCTAGGACATGGTGGGTTAGAGGTTTGACATGGCAATTTGGGAGGCATGATAAGCAAGTGGTAGGCATCGTAGCATAGGCATAGCAAAAGAGCGAGCATCTAGCAAGCAAAGATAGAAGTGATTTCGAGGGTATGATCATCTTGCCTGCAAAGTTGTCAGAGTTGACTGGATCCTCGAAAGCAAACTCAACGGGCTCCTCGTTAGCGAACTCGTCTCCCGGCTCTACCCAAACAAGACAAACAAGCAAAAGGAACACAATCAACCACGTGCAAAGCTCGAACAACATGATGCAAACATGGTATGCTATGCGGGATGCGGTATGTGATGCATATGCAAGATTTGACAAGGAATGATTGAACCTGGCCTCAACTTGGAAATCCAAGAGTGCCACTGGAAAGGTGAGGTGATTTCGGTTGAAATCGATATAAAGATCACCGGAATCGGATGCACGGTTTGGAAATGGCAAGCGAAACAAATATGGCACCGGTCTGCAATAAACAGCAAGTAGCCAACTAAATGCAACAAGTTAAATATTCTACAACACTCAAACAAGACAACAAAATACATGGCAGGGATCCAATCACGATGCTTGACAAGAGATGAACACTGAGCTACGGCCAATTCATCCATTAACAGGTTCAAGCAAGCATGGCAAAAGTGCAAATGATAACAGGTTTCAGACTTAGTGAAATTAACACAAGTCTGGAATTTCACATCAGGTAGCACACTTTGGAGCATGAAAACTATATGCTACAGGAACTTAACATGGCAAAGCAAGGCATGAAATGAAGCTACTCAAAGCACTTAACAAAAGTCCCTTAGTGACCTTGAGCTAAAAGGGATCAGAAAATACAATTGCAAGCATGCGAACATGGCAAAAACATAATCAGGTTACAGACTTGGAGAAAAAACTGGAGCATGCAAATATGTTAACGAGTAGGCATGTTCACGAGCTCGATGCACTCACTACAGAGCAAGGCATGGCCAACTAAGCATACACCCATCAAGAATACATATCATAAAGGCTAGACATGGCAATAACAACAACATAGCATGCACGGATCAACAACAACATCCTTGGCAAAATCGCTAACAAGTAAACAATCTGCCAGGATTCACGAAATAGCAAAAGTAGAGCTCGATTGACTCAAGCTAGGGTGCTCCATAATTTCAAACAAGGACATGGATTGATAGAGCACCACAATATTAACAAATCATCCTTACTGATCATCCTCAAAAGAGGCATGAATCACTAGGAAACAACATGAACATAAGGCATATTGACAAAATCAGATCAAGGACTTGGTGAAATTCTAAGTCCCTGAAATCAGCATTAACGAATGCACTACTTTGCAAGCTTGTGCTAGTCACCACACATGTCACAAAAATACATGGTAAGCACCTCTGTAAAGATGGCATGGCATATAACAAAACACATGTAGAGATCAGGAGCATATCATGCACACATTAATCATGGCAAAAATGACAAATAGCTTTTTGGTGCAGCAGATCTGACAATTAACTCAAATAGCTCTCTTCCAACAGCATTTCGGGTATCAAGATGAGCACAAATGAAAATGATGCAAGAGATGAAATGATGTACTCTCTGAGACGAACATTTTGATATGCTACACACCCAAATCGGAGCTACGGATGCGGAGTTATGGCATGATGAAGTTGCAAGAAAAATTAGGGTTTCGGGGAAAGTCAACCCTTCAGGATCCAGATCTGGCACGGTTTACGAGGTTCGCCGGGGTTCGTCGTTCGCCGGAATTGGACTTGAAGCGGAGCTCGAGGAAGAAAAGGACGCCGGAGAAGCAGGGCGCGGCCGGAGCTCCTCGGGGCGGCGAGGTGGTGGCGCCGGCGCGGCGAGGTGCGGCTGCGACCGGGCGGTGGTCGGCAACTGGCGGGCGGCGTAGGTGCCGCGGCGTCGAGGCGGAGGCGGCCGGCGACCGGAGATGGCGAGGCGGCGGCGCTACCGCGGTTCGGGTGCCCGGAGTTGGAGGAGAGGGCGGCGCGGGCGGCGAGGTGCCTCGGCCCGGAACGGCGGCAGGGAGGGCCCGGCCTGGGCCTCGCGGGCTGGCGGTGGGGCACGGTGGCTGGGGCCACATGGTGCCCTCCTACTGGCCCAGGGCGGCGGCGCGGTTCGTCCGGCCGGCTTCGGACATGTCCGGCGCGGCGCGAGGGAAAAATTAGGGTTAGGGGGGAGAGGAGACCCGGGATTTTCGGGGGATGCCTTTATATAGAAATAGGGGGAGCTAGGAGAGTCCAAATGAGGTGCGGTTTGCAGCCACGCGATCGTGATAGAACGACCGAGACGATGGAGAGGGTTTAGGTGGGTTTTGGGACAAATTGGAAGGGTGTTGGGCTGCAACACACACGAGACCTTCTCGGTCCCTCGGTTAACCGTTGGAGTATCAAACGAAGTCCAAATGGTACGAAACTTGACAGGCGGTCTACCGGTAGTAAACCAAGGCCGCTTGGCAAGTCTCGGTCCAATCCGGAAATGTTTAACCCCCACACACGAAAAGAAGGTAGAAAGGACCACTGGAGGAGATAGGAGCGCCGGAATGCAAAACGGACAACGGGGAAAATGCTCGGATGCATGAGACGAACACGTATGCAAATGCAATGCACATGATGACATGATATGAGATGCATGACAACGACAACAACACATGGAGACAAAAACCCGAAACCGAGGAAATAAAATAACTTAGCACCGGAAACGGCAAGAGTTGGGGATCATATAAGGTAAATTACATCCGGGGTGTTACAGTTCATCCCTACAAAATCATATAGCTTAGTCATGTTTCATTTTCGTCACACAAGAATGCTCTCATCATGCACAACCCCAATGACAAGCCAATCAATTGTTTCATACTTTTGTAATCTCAAACCTATAAACTTTCACGCAATACATGAGCGCGAGCCATGGATATAGCACTATGGGTGGAATAGAATATAATGAGGGGGTTCTGTGGAGAAGACAAAAAAGGAGAAAGTCTCACATCAACGAGGCTAATCAATGGGCTATGGAGATGCCCACCAATTGATGTTAATGCAAGGAGTAGGGATTGCCATGCAACGGATGCACTAGAGCTATAAATGTATGAAAGCTCAACAAAAGAAACTAGTGGGTGTGCATCCAACTTGGTTGCTCACGAAGACCTAGGGCACTTGAGGAGGCCCATTGTTGGAATATACAAGCCAAGTTCTATAATGAAAAATTCCCACTAGTATATGAAAGTGATAACATGAGAGACTCTCTACTATGAAGATCATGGTGCTACTTGGAAGCACAAGTGTGGTAAAAGGATAGTAACATTGTCCCTTCTCTCTTTTTCTCTCATTTTTGGGCCTTTTTTATGGCCTTTCTTTTTTGGGGGGCCTTCTCATTTTTTTATGGCCTTTATCTTTTTATTTATTTATTCCTCACTTGGGACAATGCTCTAGTAATGATGATCATCACACTTCTATTTATTTACAACTCGATACTAGAACAAAGATGACTCTATATGAATGCCTCCGGCGGTGTACCGGGATACGCAATGAATCAAGAGTGACATGTATGAAAGAATTATAATGGTGGCTTTGCCACAAATACGATGTCAACTACACGATCATGCAAAGCAATATGACAATGATGATGCATGTCATAATAAACGGAACGGTGGAAAGTTGCATGGCAATATATCTCAGAATGGCTATGGAAATGCCATAATAGGTAGGTATGGTGGCTGTTTTGAGGAAGATATAAGGAGTTTTATGTGTGAAAGAGCGTATCATATCACGGGGTTTGGATGCACCGGCGAAGTTTGCGCCAACTCTCAATGTGAGAAAGGGCAATGCACGGTACCGAAGAGGCTAGCAAGGATGGAAGTGTGAGAGTGCGTATAATCCATGGACTCAACATTAGTCATAAAGAACTCACATACTTATTGCAAAAATCTACAAGTCATCAAAAACCTCGGTACTACGCGCATGCCCCTAGAGGGATAGATTGGTAGGAAAAGACCATCGCTCGTCCCCGACCGCCACTCATAAGGAAGACAATCAAATAACACCTCATGTTTCAAATTTGTTGCATAACATTTACCATACGTGCATGCTACAGGACTTTCAAACCTCAACACAAGTATTTCTCAATTTCAAAACTACTCAACTAGCATGACTTTGATATTATTACCTCCATATCTCAAAACAGTCATCAAGCATCAAACTTTTCATAGTATTCAACACACTCATAAGAAAGTTTTATTATTAATCTTGCATACCAAGCATATTAAGATTTTAAGCAAATTACCATGCTATTAAGACTCTCAAAATAATCTAATTGAATCACGAGAGATCAAAAGTTTCTATAAAACAAATCCACCACCATGCTCTAAAAGATATAAGTGAAGCACTAGAGCAAAACTATAAAGCTCAAAAGATATAAGTGAAGCATATAGAGTATTCTATCAAATTCCAAATCATGTATGGCTCTCTAAAAAGGTGTGTACAGCAAGGATGATTGTGTTAGACTAACAAGTAAATACTCAAATCATAAAATACGCTCCAAGCAAAACACATATCATGTGGTGAATAAAAATATAGCTCCAAGTAAAGTTACCGATAGAGGTAGACGAAAGAGGGGATGCCTTCCGGGGCATCCCCAAGCTTTGGCTTTTAGGTGTCCTTAGATTATCTTAGGGATGCCATGGAGATCCCCAAGCTTAGGCTCTTGCCACTCCTTGTTCCATAGTCCATCAAATCTTTACCCAAAACTTGAAAACTTCACAACACAAAACTTAAAGTAGAAAATCTCGTGAGCTCCGTTAGCGAAGTAAAACAAAAGACCACTTCAAGGTACTGTAATGAACTCATTATCTATTTATATTGGTGTTATACCTACTGTATTCCAACTTCTCTATGGATTATAAATTATTTTACTAGCCATAGATTCATCAAAATAAGCAAACAACACACGAAAAACAGAATCTGTCAAAAACAGAACAGTCTGTAGTAATCTGTAGCTAGCACAAAATATGGAACCCCAAAAATTCTAAAATAAATTTCTGGACTTGAGGAATTTATCTATTAAACATCTGCAAAAAGAATTAACTAAATATCACTTTCCAAATAAAAATGACAGCAGTTCTTGTGAGCGCTAAAGTTTCTGTTTTTTACAGCAAGTTCAACAAGACTTTCCCCATGTTTTCCCAACGGTTCTACCTGGCACAAACACTAATTAAACACAAAAAACACAACCAAAACAGAGGATAGATAAATTATTTATTAAATAACATCAAGGATAAATATTGGGTTGTCTCCCAACAAGTGCTTTTCTTTAAATCCTTAAAGCTAGGCATTGATAATTTTAATGATGCTCACATGAAAGACAAGAATTGAAGCACAAACAGAGCATCATAAACCACGTGATAAACACATCTAAGTCTAACATACTTCCTATGCATAGGCATTTTATAGGCAAACAAATTATCAAGGCAAGCAAAAACTAGCATATGCAAGGAAGCGGAAAGACACAATAGCAATCTCAACATAACGAGAGGTAATTTAGTAACATGAAAATTTCTACCACCATATTTTCCTCTCTCATAATAATTGCATGTGGGATCATAAGAAAATTCAACAAAATAGCTATCACACAAAATATTTTCAACACGATCCATATGCATGCAAAGTTGACACTCTTCCAAAATAGTGGGATTAACATTAACTAAAATCATGACCTTTCCAAACCCACTTTTATCAAAAATTTCATAAGATTGAACATTCTCCAAATATGTGGGATATAAAGTTGACACTCTTCCAAACCCACTTTCAATAATATTGCAAACACTATTATCAATCTCATATTCATCATGGGGCTTAAATAAATTTTCAATATCATAAGAAGAATCACCCCAATCATGATCATTGCAACAAGTAGAGGACATAGCAAAACTAGCATCCCCAAGCTTAGGGTTTTGCATATTATTAGCACAATTTACATGAATAGAATTTATAATAAAATCACTGCAATCATGCTTTTTATTCAAAGATCTATCGTGAATCGCTTCATAAAGTAATTCATCACACTTTTCAGATTCACGAATTTCAAGCAAAACCTCATAAAGATAATCTAGTGCACAAAACTCACTAGCAATTCGTTCATCATAATTGGATCTCTTAAAAAGATTAGCAAGCGGATGAGGATCCATAGATCTTAGGTTCTCTGTTTAGTAATAAATAAACAACTATTCCCACCATACGAGCAAACAAGAAACGGGCAAAAGAGGCAAATAGAGAAAGAGAGGGAGGATAGAGAGAGAGAGAGAGGGCGAATAAAACGGCAAGGGTGAAGTGGGGGAGAGGAAAATGGGAGGCAAATGGCAAATAATGTAATGCAAGAGATAGGGATTGTTATGGGTACTTGGTATGTTGACTTTTGCGCAGACTCCCTGCCAACGACGCCAGAAATTCTTCTTCCTACCTCTTGAGCACTGCGTTGGATTTCCCCGAAGAGGAGATGATGATGCAGCAAAGTAGCGTAAGTATTTCCCTCAGTTTTTGAGAACCAAGGTATCAATCCAGTAGGAGGCTACGCTCGAGTCCCTTGTACCTACACAAAAACAATAGCTCAATGCAACCAACGCGCTTAGGGGTTGTCAATCCCTTCACGGTCACTTACGAAAGTGAGATCTGATAGAGATGATAGATAATATTTTGGTATTTTTGGTATAAAGATGAAAAGTGAAAAGTAAAAGGCAAAGTAAAAGCAAAGCAATAATAAAGTGATGGAGATTGATATGATGAGAAAGAGACCCGGGGGCCATAGGTTTCACTAGTGGCTTCTCTCAAGAGCATAAATATTCTATGGTGGCTGAACAAATTACTGTTGAGCAATTGATAGAATTGAGCATAGTTATGAGAATATCTAGGTATGATCATGTATACAGGCATCATGTCCGAGACAAGTAGACCAAAACGATTCTGCATCTTCTACTATTACTCCACTCATCGACCGCTATCCAGCATGCATCTAGAGTATTAAGTTAAAAACAGAGTAACGCCTTAAGCAAGATGACATGATGTAGAGGGATAGTTTCATGCAATATGATAAAAAAACCATCTTGTTATCCTCGATGGCAACAATACAATACAATACGTGCCTTGCTGCCCCTTCTGTCACTGGGAAAGGACATCGCAAGATCGAACCCAAAGCTAAGCACTTCTCCCATGGCAAGAACAACCAATCTAGTAGGCCAAACCAAACTAATAATTCGAAGAGACTTGCAAAGATAACCAATCATACATAAAAGAATTCAGAGAAGATTCAAACATTATTCATAGATAGACTTGATCATAAACCCACAATTCATCGGTCTTAACAAACACACCGCAAAAAGAAGATTACATCGAATAGATCTCCGCGAGAGAGGGGGAGAACATTGTATTGAGATCCAAAAAGAGAGAAGAAGCCATCTAGCTACTAACTATGGACCCGTAGGTCTGAAGTAGACTACTCACACTTCATTGGAGAGGCTTGGATGATGATGTAGAAGCCCTCCGTGATCGATTCCCCTTCCGGCGGAGCTCCGGAACAGGCCCCAAGATGGGATCTCGTGGATACAGAAAGTTGCGGCGGTGGAATTAGGTTTTTTGCTCCGTCCCCGATCGTTTGGGGGTACGTAGGTATATATAGGAGGAAGAAGTACATCGGTGGAGCTTCGAGGGGCCCACGAGGCAGGGGGCGCACCCTAGGGGGGGGGCGCCCCCCACCCTCGTGACCACCTCATGGCTTTCTTGATGTGGGGTCCAAGTCTCCTGGATCTTATCTGATGAGAAAATCACGTTTCCGAAGATTTTATTCTGTTTGGACTCCGTTTGATATTTTGTTTCTCCGAAACACTGAAATAGGCAAAAAATAGCAATTCTGGGCTGGGCCTCCGGTTAATAGGTTAGTCCCAAAAATAATATAAAAGTGGAAAATAAAGCCTAATATAGTCCAAAACAGTAGATAATATAGCATGGAGCAATCAAAAATTATAGATACGTTGGAGACGTATCATTGCACGGGCTCCAACATGCTCTTTGAGAAAAAAGGTGGCACAGCTTTGGATATACGTGACGTGGCGGCATCATACAGTAGCATCGTCGCTATAGTTGTAGTACACTCCTACTAGGACGACAACTCCTATAAAACCTTGCGCTTGGCTCTTTGCCTCTTCGGGAGGTTCAACAGTTCGTACTCGTGTGAACCTTGCACATGGCTCTTTGCCTCTTGGAAGGTCCAACAATGATGATACTATAGTACAATATGCTTCTGGCAATCTGACACCGATTGAACTACTGCACATCCACCGTGAGGGCGAGGGCGAGGGCGAGGGAGAGGGCATTGTAGTCAAAACCGTCTCCTCGTCCTGCGAACCACCGCGCGCGTGGGTGAGGGAGAGGCGTAGTAAGCAAGCTTCTCCTCGTTCGGCGAGTTGATGGGACACATCAAAGCAGTACTAGTACTAGTAGTAGTAGTCCATACTGCGTCCTTTCCGATTAATATGGCTTAATTTGAAACGAGAAAATACACTGGCGGTCAACGTATGTAACAATATGCTCTTTACGGTCACTATATATAGTTTTGCGGTGATTATACGATCACTAGCTCATCGTAGAGCACCGTATTGCACCCTACTGACCGGCCACATAGTCGACGTGGCACTTTGTTGACTGGTTAAATTGTCACCTAGTTTCTGGGTCCCACCTGTCAGTTGGCAGAGCAAAGAAATCAGTTAAACAAAACTTTACGCAGGCGCGACACGAGTCCAACCCTTGCGCGTGAACTGCCCTAGCTGTGTATGTGAGTGCATGCACGTGTCCTCCCTCGGTCTTCCAACAAAGAGTGTACATCGGCTATAAAACAAAGAGTGTAGTACATGATGTACATCTACAATTCCAATGCATTTAGCCTTTAATCTAAATCGATATTGATTGACTAATGCACCAACTTGTGCTGTAGGTATAGGCTACATGTCTATCCTTAATTACAGCATGCAACGGCCTTCATTTAATGTTCTTATCTCAATGGTCACATGCACACATAAGTCTGCTACTTTTGGGCGTTAATTATGCCTTGGTCAATGTGTAAATCTCTAAATATACAGTCTTTCACGGACGTAGGGAGTAGGTTGAGCACTTGAGCGTGAGCATGTGTGTTGCGTCGTGTGCTGTGTGCCGCATGGGTGCGTGAGTGTTGCATGCGTCCATGTGTATGTGTGAGTGTTGCATGTTGCATGCATGCATGCATGCATGGGGCTTACTCCCTCCCATTGACATGTTCATATTTCAAGCTTCCTCTGTTCCCTCCATATGATGATACTCCCTCTGTTCCCAAATATAGTACAAAGTAAAAGCCTCCCTCTGTTCCCAAATATGGAGTATTTGTCTTTCTATAGATTTCAACAAGTGACTAGGTACGAAAAAAAATGAGTGAAGTGAGTGTCGAGGCATAGGGATACTTCAAAGAACATGCGGTGCCCCCATGTTTGGTTTTGGTAATTGATGACAATCTCTATGGACTAATGGTTTCCTTGAGTTATATTTGAAGGTTTTGTCCATAGGCTTTTCTTGGAGTACATGTGTTGGTTTCAAGGAGAGTTTGTGTCGATCAAGGTGCTATTCAAAGAATTACCTAAAGATTGGTCTTGTGAGAGGGTGATCAAGACTAAGTCAAAGAGTGAATCAAGTTGATCAACCCACAAAGCGTAGAAGATGTACCGAGAGGGATCAACCCACAAAGCACAGAAGATGTACCGTGAGGGATCAAGTGATCCCTTGGTATAGTAAGCATTGTCAATTACGCTTTGTGTACTAACCCATGGTCTTCGTGAGAGTTCTTTGTGGGGTTAGGTTGCGGTGTGCAAGTTCAAGTGGAGCATCACGAAGAGATCAAATGCTTGAAGCTTGCCGTCCTTTGTGGTGACAATGGACTTGTGAAGATGTGCGGAAGAGTGGCTCACCCAGAGCGGAGTATGGGGGAGCAATCAACTAGTCTTCATCGAGTCAACCCAATCAAGAAAGGTGGTCCAACTTGAGGGAGTCAAGATCGTCATCATCTAGCTCAAGTGGACCATGTGCAAGGCAAAGGTTTGCCCTTGATAGATTTTCTATTTTACCGGTATCATGATGGTAGTTGGGAGACCGGGTTATAGGATCAATTGTCGTACTATCAAGGGGGGCTCTCGATGAGTAGCTTGATCATATCGTTCGTTGAGAGCTCAAACCATTGCATCCTTGCATCATCTTTATTGGTTCTTGTTTGGTTCTCTTTGTGAGTCTTAGAGCTTTTGGTCATCTTGATGACAAGCTCGAGTTCATCAAAAACGGAGTTCACTTGCATCTTCTATGATGTTTTCAATGTTGGAGGTTTTGCCGGTTCTTATCGGTTGGAGGTTTCACTCCTCTATTTGTTGGCTGTTTTGATGCTACTCGTCGTCTTGTTTCCAACAAGCTTGAGTTTGCTCAATTCGGAGCTCATATGCAGAAGTTATGGCAGTTCTTGTTTTCTTGAGAGTGGCTTTTGTCTGGTCCCGGCGGTAGTACCGCGAGCCCAAGCGGTAGTACCACTTGGAGCTCTCAGTCGTAGTACCGCTGTAGTATCGCTCTTCTACCGCCTCGATTTTGGGTCCTGCTCTTCTCGTGTCGGGTTCAGCGGCAGTAGGAGCGGCAGTAGGAGCGGTAGTACCGCTGGGCCATGCGGTAGTACCCCTGCGGCCACCGGTAGTACCGCTGGCTACAGCGGTAGTGCCGCTCATACTGCTCTACCTCTCTAGCAGTTTTTCAGCTCGTGTTTTTCTCTCTCGTTGGGGTGTTTTGACCATGCTAAGCGGTAGTACCGCTCCTCCAGCGGTAGTACCGCTCGTGGAGCGGTAGTACTGCTCATGTGCGGGCTGAGCACATAACAGTTGGATTTTTCCCCTCCTATAAAAGGGGGTCTTCTTCCCCAATGAACCTTATCTTTTGAGCTCGTGTTCTTCCCCCATTTTTTGACCTTCTTCGAGCTTGCTAACTCTCAATCCCTTCATGGATTCTTGCTAGTTTTTGAGGGAAAAGAGAGAGGAGATCTAGATCCACATTTCCACCAATCACTTTCTCCTCTATGTGAGGGGAACCCCTTGGATCTAGATCTTGGAGTTCTTTGTGTTCTCTTTCTTGTTCTTCCTCTCATTTTCCTCCCTAGCATTAGTTGCTTCGGTGGGATTTCAGAGAGAAGGACTTGGGCACTTCGTGTGCCCTTGCCATTGCATTTGGTGCATCGGTTTGAGTTCTCCACGGTGATAACGTGGAAGTTACAAGTTGAGAAGCTTATTACTCTTGGGTGCTTGGTACCCTTGAGCTTGTTCCTCTTGGGTGCTTGGGTGCCCTAGATGGTTGGTGGTGTTCGGAGCTCAATCATTGTGGTGTAAAGCTCCAAGCAAGCGTCGGGGTCTCCAATTAGGTTCTGAAGATCGCCTCGAGCAATTTGATGGGTACTGGTGACCGCCCCCAAGAGTTGCCAAAGTGTACGGGTTTGGTGACCGCCCCCAAGGGTTGCCATTTGTACGGGTTCGGTGACCGCCCTCAAGGGTCCCTTAGTGGAATCACGGCATCTTGTATTGTGCGAGGGCGTGAGGAGATTACGATGGCCCTAGTGGCTTCTTGGGGAGCATTGTGCCTCCACACCGCTCCAAACAGAGATTAGCATCCACAAGGGTGTGAAGTTTGGGATACATCATCGTCTCCGCGTGCCTCGGTTATCTCTTACCTGAGCCCTTTACTTATGCACTTCACTTTGTGATAGCCATATTGTTTCTTGTCATATATCTTGCTATCACTTAGTTGTTTATCTTGCTTAGCATAAGTTGTTGGTGCACATAGGTGAGCCTAGTTGTTGTAGGTTTTGTGCTTGTCAAATTAACCGCTAGGTTTATTCTGCATTTGTTCAAGCCTAAACCGTAATTATTTTAAAGCGCCTATTCACCCCCCCCCCCTCTAGGCGACATCCACGATCTTTCAATACTGTAGAAAGGAAGTCCTCGCGATCCATTATTCCCCATCTCGGCCAGAGAGAACTATTCAACTAGTCTTCGCAGTGAAGTGACAATACACGCTGCAGCAGATGGGACACGTAATTAATAAGCTGAACCAGTGTGTTGGTGTTACTAAATCAGCCTTACCCAGTACTGCCATCATGTTTTCCAGTAGAGCACGCTTCCGCAAATACGCCTACGCACCTCTGTCCTCCATTAACTGACATATGGGCCCTGTTGTGGTAGACCCACATGTCATCGGTGTAACTATTTACACTCCGAAGGACGGTATATCCTGGTAGTAGTACTAGTAGAATTGAGATTGAATGCACTTTCTTCCCTGTCTTCTACTCTTCTTCCTCCTCTCTTCTTCTTCCTCCTCTCTTCCCCATCGTCAGCCGCACACCATTTACCCCCACTCACTGCTCGCCCGCCTGCGCCATCTTCCTTGGTAGCTCACGAATACCATATCCCCCCACTTACTGCTCGGCCACACGAGGAGAAGCTTCTTCGCTCGCCCGCCCAAATCCACTTCCCCGCTGGCTCGTAGGCACCGAAAACCCCAATGGCAGAACTGACTGACACACAGAGCCGCGATTGGAATTCCCTCCCTGATGTTCTCTTGGAGCAGATTTGTAGTCATATGGACCTACTCAGCACCATCCGTCTGGCCACATGCTCGGTGTCTTTGTACCATCTACTCATCTGCAACCGGCCGGATCTTTTCAAGACACCCTGCTTGTTGATGCCCGATCCTCGCAGGTGGCCCAGACACTGACTTGATGATCCTACGGAGGTTGCCGTGGTGCCCCTCGACATGCTACCACTACCCGTCCACCTGTCCTTCATGCGCGGCCAGTACTGGGCTGGCATGAAGGCCAACTGGATCGTCCTCATCCACCACACCGGTAGTCCGTGGCGTCTCGTAGATATCTACACCCAGTGAGAGATCACCCTTCCATCGTTGGATACTGCCGCCATCGAGCCTCGCGGCCCGCCGGACACTCCTTCCTACTACGCACAAGACGCGTCAAGCTTTTGGCTCGACCTCTGTTTGCAGAAAGTTGTAATCTGCGAAGTGCCCACACCATCAGAAGACTACATGGATTACAAGCTCATTGCCTTGTTCAACATGGGATTAGTCTATCTGAAATCCGGTCGCCATACATGGTTATGGCTCATCATCAATCCTGTTGAGGCAACATTTCTGTCTGATGCTATAGTGCATGATGGCATCGTTTACGCGGTCGACACACAGATTGGCTGCCTATACTGGTGGAATCTATCGTCGTGTAATTGTTATATCTCATATCATCTTTACCTTATGAATACGACTGCCTGTTCATTTGTTACAAATTTAGAATGCATAGCATGTCTATAACCACATCATTGCTATATGTTCCTCTCATTTCCTAGATTTTTATGACCACACATGTTATTGTTAGAGTTGATATGAGAACAATTGGCATCTAATGATTGTTAGAATACATATTATGAGCATAACATCATGATTGCTATATGTTACTCTCGTTTACAAGATTTTTATAACAACGCATGTTATTGCTTAGAGTTGATATGAGAACAGTAGTAGTAAGTGCTATGGTAGAATATGAGTAGGCGCTGTCATAGCTATTTTCCTCTCATTTTTACATGATGTTTGAACCATGACATATTGCTAGAATATGAAAGCCATTGGCTTATTTTTTTAACTTGGGGTATGATTATGACCACGACGTTGCAATTCTCTGTCTATGATATGTGTCACTGTTATAATAATCTTAATTCCACACATACTCTGAACATGATTGTTTATTTTTGTCCCTTTGGTCTCCAATTTGAATTGTTGCAGCAGACGCAAATGCACTGGCCTTCATGATTCTAGGACCTGGAATCATACCAGCCGATGGGTGGTGGTTTATCGCTCGTTCAGCTGACGGCGGTCATTTGATGCTCATTCGCACATACCAAATTGACCAAACCATTACATCAAACCACATGCAGTACAATGTGTGGGGTGTTCGGGACATTATGGCTATGGCTGCTTCGTGTTCGAGAAAGATCCCGGCTCCGTTGGGCCAGGCGTATTCAACTGGAGGCGGGTTTACAGCCTCGGCAACCACTCCTTGTTCCTCGGGATCAATTATCCGATCATCCAACCAATCATCAATCATATCACCGGCGATGATTACTGTGCTATGCAACTTCCATTCGCGAGGGGGGGGCTATGTTTACACATCATACCATGGGTTTCATGAATCACCATATGTAGAGATTCGTCGACACAGCTTGTTGCCAGATAATCTTCAGTGTGTGAAAGGCATCAAGCTTCCATGCGATGGATGGCTTTTGCAAACCCGACATGCGGCGATGTGGTTCATGCCAATAGCAAATGTGCACAACTTGATTCGTGCTGATATCTAGACTGAGCCATGTATTCTGCTGCTGTAGCACGGCCCTCTTTTTTGGATATTATGTATTGTTGTTAGTTTGAAGCACTCCTCTGGTTTGAAGGATATATACCTTCCTGGGATCAAGTGCATCCTAACTCACCTACGTAGGATGTACTGATAATGATGATGGAGATGTTGTGCCAGAAGCCATATATATATCAGTTAGGCTTCAAGTGTGTACTTGTTAGTTAAACCTATGTATAAATTGTGACACTAAATACGACTAGTAAGTAGTACAGTAGCAGTATTAGTATACGTCGGTCAAATTATTCATCATGTCCACACATTGAATTGACGTGACAATACGCTGCGCGTGAGGTGACACAAGAATCCCGGCGGCGTGTTCGGGTATTCTGGACTTCAGATTTGGAGTACCACTTATCTGTCAAAATATTTCATCATTCACTTAAAACAGTCGATGATCATACATCGAGTACCATATAACTGGAATTACCGATGCAAATCGAAGAAGGATTAGCCGGTGCTGCCGGCTGGCGTCAAGTTCGATCCCACGGATCAGGAGCTGATCGAGCACCTTGAGGCCAAAGTGAGTGCTGACAGCGCGAGATTTCAGTCTCTCATCGATTTGTTCATACCAACCATCGACAGCGAGCATGACATATGCTACACCCAACCTGAGAAACTTCCAGGTAAGACACCGATCGGCCGTCTACTTGCACAAACATATTCCTTTGTTTATAGCTCTATTTTTATTTTTAGACGCAGACCTGGTGAAGAAATTACAATTTGACAGTTAATAAAAAGTGAAACAAGTGACTGCAACATGCCAAAGATGTTATGAAAATGCCAACTAGGTACACTAAAACCTGTATTCCACAATACTGCAGGTATCACACTGAGTGGCCTAAGGAAGCATTTCTTCCAGCGCAATTCTAGGGCGTTCAAAAGGGGCACGTGGACACGTTGCAAGATATAGTCGGAGTGCGGCATGCACGCGATGTGGCACAAGACCGGCAATACCTTGCCGGTGATGGTCAACAGCCGACAGACGGGCAGCAAAAAAGGTTCTGGTGCTGCACACCAACAAGAACTTCGACCAGCAGAGGACCAACTAGGTGATGCACCAGTACCACCTCGGGGACCTGGAGCAAGATAAGGAGCGGGAGCTGGTCCTCTGCAAGATTTTCTACCAGAAGAACACTAGGGCCAGGAGTAAAAAGATTATAAGTTAGTTTGGTATTGGTAGTTGTACTACCTTGTCGTCCGCAAGTTGGTATTGTTGTTAACGATCTTTTGGTATGAACTTGCATTTGCTTCCAACCATTATGCCGAGGGTCGACGTGGATATAAAGCTGAATCATTTGTTTTGAAACGAATTTTCAGGCACCTGATTTTTATTTGATGGGTAGCATAAGCACCCGCCGTTCGAATTCCCAGTTCTCCATTTTTTTCGAAACAAGTGCATGCACTTATTATCACGATAAAAAAAATATCCGTGTTGCATCCCAGTTATCAGTCTGTACTTGCAAAATTCTCTCATTTATTGAGCATGTATATTGTTTTTTCAGGTTGAGCAAGTTTCAACTGGGCTGTAGACTGCCTAGGGTTGGTTTTGTTTTTAACAGACCCAGCCCATGACGACAACGGGGCACAAAGATCCAGCAGGTATCTACTGGCCTCTGGCCCGCCAGCGTTAGTTATATTTTGTCTTACAACATCCGCAGGCATTTTTTTTACTGAATCAAACACACAGCCCAGTTCTATTTTCCTATTGAAACGCATGTCCTACATCCGTTTTCTAATCTCTACCTATAGTTTTACTAGTTCATATACACATATCATTATACTGAAAACACATAAAATTCCCTTTTCATATTTACATCCTTATTTTTGTTGTTTTTTCCCACCCAACGCTGATTTTTTAACCACTGGTTTTCCCTTAAACCAACTCAATTGTCCCACATCTTATTTGCTTACAAAAACAAAACGATTTTTTTGACAAATCAATAAGTTATTAAAAAATGTTTATCATTTCGGGATTACAATGGTTCGGACTCCACCGAAATATGCAAAATAAGGTTGAACTTTTTGACCGTGGTCCTGGACAGAAAATGGGCTGTAATAAATTACTTAAGAATTAGCAAATGTGCTGCAAATTATAAAAAATAGCAAATGGGCTTTATGTTGTCTGCCACAGATTTGGAGGCTGACTTGTGGGCCTACTAAGTTCATGCATACACAAGGTTTCTCAAAAAAGAAACTTAATCAACAATCGACTCTACCAGCGTCGGACCGTTAGATGTCAATCTAACGGCAATCGTGCTTCTTCAGTCTCTGATCTTCCTGCCCCAGCCGCCCAAACCAGCGCCATCGGAACCGCCTGCTCCCGCCTCCCGTGGCTGGCAGTGCTGCCTGGCAGGCCTCACGGCCCCATCATACTCGCATCCCGGGCCTGTCTATCCCTCTACTCACCCACACCTCCTGTTATTTTCCGACGACGGCAATCGAACCAGTCAACCCTCGTACTCTCCACCGCGTGGGCAACCACTGCCGTGTCTTCCCCGGCTCCGTGTCGTTCCGTTCGTAGGCCTCACCGTTGTCCACCGCCCTGGTGCTCTCGGCGCGGCGTGGTCAATGATGTACATCCAACGGCCGTAGTGCTTCTTCAACCTCTGGTCTTCTTGCCCCAGCCGTGCAAAGCAGCGCCGGTCGTGCCGCATGCTCCTGCCTCCCGTGGCCGGCTGTGCTACCGCGGAGGCCTCACCGTCCCCATACTACTCCCATCGCTGGCCAGGCCATCCCTCCACTCACCCACTCCCCCTGTTATTCTGCGGCGACGGCAGCCTCACACCGCAGCCGAACCAGTGAACCCTCGTACTCCTCTCCGCGTGGGCATCCACTGCCACGTCTTCCCCGGCTCCATGTTGTCCCCTTCCTAGGCCTCGCCGTTGTCCACCGCCGTGGTGCTCCCGGCGTGGTCAATGTGGTCGACGATCGACTTCCATCGGAAGAGTACTCTACGTGGAGAGGCTGACAGCTGGGTCCACGGCAGTCGCAAGGAAGTGCCTCCTTATTACGTGCAAAATAATTATTCCTCCACCTGACAGCAGGGACCCACCAGACGGGCCACCAGTATTTCGCGGAAAAAAAGTTTCCCCCCTGACTGTTGGGACCCACCGGACGGGCCACCGTATTTCGCGAAAAAAACGTTTGCCCCTGACTGCTGGGACCCACCAGACGGACCACCTTATTTCGCGAAAAAATGTCCCCCCCCCGCTATCAGCTCGGAACCACCGGAAGTGCCTCCTTATTACGCACAGAAAAATGAATACTCCCCCTGCTAGCTGGGACCCACCATGGTGGGAGGCTGACTTGTGGGCCTACTAAGTTGACGGGGACGGAGGGCTTTGTCAACTTAGTCAATATGAACGATTCTGGCTCCAGTGACCGTACGATGTCCATCCAACGGCCACCGTGCTTCTTCAATCTCTGCTCTTCCTGCTCCAGCCGCTCAAACAAGCACCGGCGGGACTGCCTGCTCCCTCCTCCCTGTGGCCGGCTCTGCTGCCGCGCAGGCCTCACCGCCCCACCGTACTCCCATCGCTGGCCTAGCCATCCCTCTACTCACCCACACATGCTGTTATTCTCCGGCGACGGCAGACGAACCAGTAAACCCTCGTATAGTCGTACTCCCCTTCGCGTGGGAAACAACTGCCGAGTCTTCCCTGCCTTCGTGTCCTTCCCTTCCTAGGCCTCGCCGTCGTCCACCGCCCTGGTGCTCTTGCTGCGGCCTGGTCAACGTGGTCAACGACTGACATGCATCTGAAGTGGACTGTACATGGAAAGGCCGACAGCTGGGTCCACGGCCGCACGCAAGGAAATGCCTCCTTATTACGCACAAAATAATGATTCCTCCACCTGAAATCAGGGACCCACCGAAAGGGCCTCTGTATTTCACGAAAAAATGTTACCGCCGCTGACAGCTCAGACCCACCAGCTATATCTTCGCACGCAAGGAAGTGCCTCCTTATTACGCACAAAAAAAATGAATACTCCCCCTGTTAGCTGGGACCCAGTATAGTGGCAGGCTGACTTGTGGGCCTACTAAGTTGATGGGGACGGAGGGCTTTGTCAACTTAGTCAATATGCACGATTCTAGCTCAAGTGACCTTACGATGTCCATCCAATGGCCGTAGTGCTTCTTCAACCTCTGGTCTTCTTGCTCTAGCCGCCCAAACCAGCGTCGGTCGTGCCTCGTGCTCCTGCCTCCCGTGGCTGGCTGCGATGCGACGGAGGCCTCGCCACCCCCTACTACTCCCACCGCTGGCCAGGCCATCCCTCTACTCACCCACACCCCCTATTATTCTGCAGCGACGGCAGCCTCACACCGCAGCGAACCAGTGAACCCTCGTACTCCTCTACGCGTGGGCATCCACTGCCGGGTCTTCCCCGGCTCCGCGTCGTCCCCTTCCTAGGCCTCACCGTCGTCCACCGCCCTGGTGCTCTCGGCGCGGCGTGGTCAACGTGGTCAAGGAACGGCTTCCATCAGACGTGGACTGTACGTGGAGAGGCCGACAGCTGGGTCCACGGCCGCAGCAAGGAAGTGCCTCCTTATTACGTGCAAAATAATTATTCCTCCACCTAATAGCTGGGACCCACCGGAAGGGCCACCGTATTTCGCGAAAAAACGTCCCCCTGACTGCTGGGACCCACCAGCTACACCTTCGCACGCAAGGAAGCGCGTCCAGAAAAAAATGATTCCCCCCCTGACTGCTGGGACCCACCAGCTACATCTTCGCACGCAAGGAAGTGCCTGACAGTCGGGACCCACCTGGTCAAAGCGTACGTAGCGTTGTCATTTTGGTCGCGAACGTGTACGTACATACTGGTCGATGTAGAGGCGCGAACGTGTCGTAGTAGAGGCGTGCACATAGCATGTACACGTACGTACAGCGACCAGGGTGCAAGAAAGAAAATATGGCCACGTATGTGTACATAAAGGCAGGGTCTCGAACGCCTACTCGCGCATACGTACGGCCAGGGCTCGTTGTAAGTGCATCTAGTGCCACCCCTAGTTGGTTTTGGAGTATTGACGACAAACCTAGTTGAGGGACTAATGTGTTTGTGAGAATTGCAGGATAACACAGGTAGAAGTCCCTCATTGATTCGGTTTTCCTACCAGAGATGACCCCTAAAAATGTATGAAGACATTGAAGTCAAAGGTGGTATATGAAGATATTCACATTGAAGACTATGACAAGAGAAGACATCACATGAAGCCTATGGAGCTCGAAGACTTAGATCTTTCGTAGTTCTCTTTCTTCTTTATTGAGTCATAGGAACCCCCGTACTGTTAAGTGGGGTCCAAGAGAACCAGTCAGAATGACTGAAGTGATGCCTAACCAAAACCTATGTCTTCGCGTGAAGACTATGAGAGCGAATCTTGTCCAGAGTCGGATAAGTCAGCTTTGCTTGTAGCCCAAGTAAAGTTGCCGTGTGAGTTTGAAATCTGACCGTTGGAATATGTGTCAGTTCCTTAGTGACCCAGGGTCATTTCGGACAAATCAGGTCGGGTTGCCTAGTGGCTATAAATATCCCACCCCCTCAACCATAAACGGTTGGCTGCTCAGAGTTAGTGTACAGCTTTTGTCGTTTGAGAGCAACCCACCTCGAAGCCTTTGAGAGAGAATTCATTGCGAGGATAAAGCCCTAACCACCTAGAGCCAAAGAGAATTAGGCATCACTTAAGTCTTCTTGTCTGTGTGATCTGAAGACTTATTACACTTGAGGACTGTGAATCCTCCAGCCGGTTAGGCGTCGCGTTCTGAGCATCCAAGAGACATTGTGGATTGCCGGTGAACGAAGTCTGTGAAGGTTTGGGAGTCTACCTTGAAGACTTACCAGAGTGATTGGGCGAGGTCTGTGTGACCTTAGCTCAAGGGGAATACGGTGAGGACTGGGTGTCCTGAGCTGCGTGTTCAGGACTGGGTGTCCGGGACTGTGTGTCCTCAGGTTTAAATACCTAGCCGCCCTAACCAGACGTACAGTTGTCACAGCAACTGGAACTGGTCCAACAAATCATTGTCTTCAACGTGTCACTGGTTTCATCCTTTCCTTCCCTTTACTTATTGTTTGTCCTTGTGAAGTCATTGTATGATTGGACTATCTTTTATCTTCACTGAGTGACTGCGTGTTTTGTTTGGCTTCATAATATCTTCCTACCTGATCCTTACTACATTGCTGCTATTAGTCATTATGCTTTCACTCCATTGAATACTTGACTATGGTTTGCCTAGTGTAGTCTACCTTCCGCTGCATGGTAATAGGTTTATTTCTATCGTTTGTCTTCATAACTTTCATGTTTTGAAGACTTTCATAAAAATCGCCTATTCACCCCCCCTCTAATCGATATAACGCACTTTCAATTGGTATCAGAGCAAGGTACTCCCTTGTTCTGTGTGATTCGGTTTAACCACCTGGAGTTTTAGCTATGTCGACTGTAGGGATAATCAAAGTCTCTGCTACATGCCCCGTCTTCGATGGAACTGAATATCCCTACTGGAAGAATAAGATGCGCATGCATCTTGAAGCCATTGACGTCGACCTATGGTATGTCGTCAAGAACGGCGTTCCCAAGGCTGGAGAAGGTGTCACTGCTGCTGACGTCAAGAAGTTCGTTCAACTGGACTCTACTGCCAAGAATATCATCTGTGGTCATCTCACCAAAGGACAGTATGGCCATGTGAGTGCTTTGGAAACATCTAAGCTAGTCTGGGACTGGCTCTCCAAGGTCAACGAAGGTGTCTCAACCTAGAGAGATCAGAGAATCAGTGTCCTTCGCAACCTCTTCAACCGCTTCAAGAGAAATGACAATGAGAATGTCCAGCTCACATTTGATCGACTCACTGACATCACGAATGAGCTTCAAGCCCTTGGCGCTACTGAGATCACCAAGCATGAAGTCGTCAAGACACTACTGAGATCACTTGACAGTTCGTTTGACACCCTAGCCCTGATGATTCAAGAACGTCCTGATTTCAAGACACTCGATCCATCTGACATACTTGAGAGGCTCAACACACATGATTTTCAGCT
This sequence comes from Triticum dicoccoides, assembly GCF_002162155.2. NCBI lineage: Eukaryota > Viridiplantae > Streptophyta > Magnoliopsida > Poales > Poaceae > Triticum > Triticum dicoccoides. The sequence goes on from NC_041388.1 coordinate 253,287,346, forward strand.
TTCTGAGAAATGAGATATCTACGGTCCAAACTATGGGAGAACTCGTGCCTTGAAGGCAAAAGCTGTCTCCTCATCTGAAGAAGAATCTGACAGTAGTTCTGATGATCCTGAAGACATCGGAAGGGAACTTGCTATGCTTGTGAAGAAGTTCCAAAAATTCACCAAGAAGAAAGGCTTCAGAAAGTCTTCCCGATCAAGCTCAAGGAATGATGAAGTTTCTGCTCATGACTACAAGAAGAAAACATGTCACAAGTGCAAGAAACCTGGCCACTTCATCTCTGAGTGTCTGCAGTGGGACAATGAGAACAAAAAGAAGAAGAAGAGCAAGGAATATGACTCTGACGACAAGAAGAAGAATAAATACTCAAAGTCTTCTTCCAAGTCTTCTTCAAAGTCTTCATCACACAAGAAGAGCTCATCTGGCAAGGCACGTGCGTTTGTTGGCAAGGAAATGGATTCAAAGGAGGAGTCCGCTTCTGAGGAGGTGGAGGTGGAGTCTGAGGAGGAGTCCGATTCTGGTGTCGCAAGTCTGGCTACAACATACATTGCCAAGTCCATCTTCAACACTGAAGACAATGACCTCATCACCGACACTGATGCAAATGACAAGGACTACTCCGCTCCTACCTACTGCTTCATGGCACGCGGTGCCAAGGTAAACACACGCACTACTCACTATCAAACATCTAGTGACGATGACTCTGATTGTGATTCAAAACCCAGCTACAAAACACTTGCTAAAATTGCAACTAAACAACAGAAAACCATGGAACATATTCAAAAACTGTTAGACAAAAGCGATGATCTGTTAGGCGCTGAAATGACTCGTTCTGAGTCCTTAATTGAAGACATAAAAAATCTTCACGTTAAGTATGAGGAACTTGAAAGTCGTCATGAAACGCTCTCAACAACTCATGAAAAGCTTTCCTATGATTATCTTCAAAGGAAGCAAGATCTTGAGAAATTGAGAGTGGCTCATGAAGATCTTCAAAAGGAAAATGAGTCACTTTGCTCCAAACAGATCAGTTCCGCTCAGGAAGGATTTGAACCACCATGTCTTAAGTGCATTGAGCGTGATAATGCTACTACTATTGCTGAATGATCTACTGCTGCTACTGTTGCAATATCTTCAACTGTTGATGTGGGAACTAACCCCTCTGTTGAGGATTCCACTGCTATTGCTGATGAGAATGCTAGGTTGAAGACATTTCTTGAAACAGGGATGTACAAAAGTCTTAAAGGGCATCAGACACTATGTGATGTCCTCAAAAAGCAGATCTTGAACCGAAACCCGAGGAAAGAGGGTGTTGGGTTCGTAAGGAAAATGAATGCTGATGGCTCTTACTGGAAACTTGAGCAGTACCCCAAAACTACATGGGTTGCTGCAAAGGAATCTTCAGCAGATCTATCCAATCTATCTGGCTTCACTTGTGCAAACCCCATTGTCATTGATGAATCCTTTGATGCAAACTATAAACTGTTTAAGAATCAGAATGGTGAAGTGTTTGCCAGGTACATTGGTACTAACTGCAGGAATGGACAGGCTATGAAGAAGATCTGGGTTCCGAAAAAGTGTTTGGAGAATCTTCCTGTGAATGTCATCATGACACCACACGTGAAGAAGACAAACCTCAGACCACAGGCTTCATATGGTCCAAAGGCTTCATACAGATAGAGGACTCACCTGAGTCGCACTAACGCAAATGTTTTGCAGGGAAACCATACTCAGGCCTATGAATATGAGCGCGGTTCATCAAACCGCCATGTTCATAAGACCAAGAACTATTATGCTTATTCTTATGAGTACTATTGTCCGCCTGCAAGACTTTTTGCTAGGGATCCAAAGCCAAAGTTCTCAGATGCTGCACTCAGACTTATTGCTTCTAAGCCACCCTTGAAGATGAGGGTGGCTAAGAAAGCTTAACTCTCTTTTGCAGGGAAAGGTCTCCAGCAGAAAACCAAAATCGTCTGACGCTATTGCTGGGGACCTTAAACATCTTGTAGGGCGCAAGATCAAATGCCCAAATGGTCTTACTATGTACTTCGTTCCTGAATCGCTTGCTACTCTCCCTATCAGTCCTAATCTGGATCTAAGTTTTCATAACCCACTGGTTTGTCAAATGTTTTTGCTTCACAATTCTCTTCGTGAAGCCTATCCCCCTAACTGCACTGTAGGGTACGACACCAGCGTCTTCAGAATGGATTATTGATAGTGGGTGTACCAACCATATGACTGGCAAAAGAAGCCTTCTTATGGACTCAACCTTACGTCCATCCGACAAGAGTCACATCACATTTGCTGACACTGGTAAAAGTAAGGTATTGGGTCTAGGTAGAGTTGCAATCTCAAAGGATCAACACATGGATAAAGTCATGCTTGTTGAATCCCTTGGCTTCAACTTAATGTCTGTCTCAATGCTTTGCGATTTGAACATGATCGTAATATTTGGAAAATATCGCTGCCTTGTACTACTGGAATCTGACAAGTCTCTAGTGTTTGAAGGGTATCGTAAAGATGATTTGTATGTGGTAGATTTTTTGGCAGGACCACAGCTTGCCGTATGTCTTCTAGCAAAGGCTTCAGAATGCTGGCTCTGGCATCGGAGGCTAGGGCATGCTGGCATGAGGAACCTCCACACCCTTGCAAAGAAGAAGCATGTCATAGGCATCGAGGGCGTCAAGTTCAAGAAAGATCACTTATGCGGTGCCTGTGAAGCAGGGAAGATGACGAGGGCCAAACATCCCTCGAAGACAATCATGACAACCACTCGACCCTTCGAATTGCTCCACATGGATCTTTTCGGTCCCACTCATTACTCAACTCTTACTAATACTGCTTGCCTCTATGGCTTTGTTATTGTTGATGATTATTCTAGATATACTTGGGTGCACATAATCCTCTACAAGACTGAAGTGCAGGATGTCTTCAGACGCTTCGCCAATCGAGCAATGAACAAATATGGCGCCAAGATAAAGCACATCAGAAGTGACAATGGCACTGAATTCAAGAACACTGGCCTTGATACATATTTGATACCTTGGGCATCACACATGAATTCTCAGCCCCGTACACGCCACAGCAGAATGGCGTCGTCGAACACAAGAACAGAACACTCATTAAGATGGCCCGAACGATGCTTGATGCATACAAGACTCCAAGAAAATTCTGGCCTGAAGCCATTGATACTGCATGCCATACAATCAATCGTGTTTATCTTCACAAGCTTCTGAACAAGACATCTTATGAACTCCTAACTGGCAAGAAGCCAAATGTCAGTTACTTCAGAGTATTTGGCGCAAGGTGCTGGATCAAGGACCCACACCACACCTCAAAGTTTGCACCAAAAGCACATGAGGGCTTTATGCTTGGATATGGAAAGGATTCGCACTCCTACAGAGTCTTCAATCTCTTTCATTACAAAGTGGTTGAAACAGTGGATGTGCGGTTCGATGAGAGAAATGGTTCACAAAGAGAGCAACTGTCAAATGTGCTAGATGAGATTCCAGCTAGTGAATCAATCAAGCGAATGGGAACTGGAGAGATTATACCTTCTGAAGCTCATCCTGAAGAAGAACTTATCATCTCAGCACCTGATCAACATGAAGACAATGCTCAGCCTGAAGACATTCCTCCCAACAACAACACAGATCAGCAAGAGCAAAGTCTTCGCCCTGTACATCCTCGTGTTGCCGATGAAGTGCAGATTGACAGAATAATTGACAGCATCAATGCACCTGGTCCACTCACTTGTTCAAGGGCAACTCAGCTAGCAAATTTCTGTGGGCACTTCGCATTCGTCTCAATATCAGAACCCAAGAAAGTTGAAGAAGCCTTCATGGAACCTGAATGGATTCAAGCTATGCAAGAAGAGCTTCAACAGTTTGAGCTGAATAATGTATGGGAACTGGTCAAGCGTCCTGATCCACGGAAGCACAACATAATAGGCACCAAATGGATATACCGCAACAAGCAAGATGAGCATGGTCAAGTTGTCAGAAACAAAGCTCGTCTCGTTGCTCAAGGATATACTCAAGTGGAGGGCATTGACTTCAATGAAACATTTGCTCCTATGGCTAGGCTTGAAGCCATACGCATACTGCTGGCCTATGCAAATCATCATAACATACTTCTATATCAAATGGATGTGAAAAGTGCCTTTCTCAATGGCAAAATTGAAGAAGAAGTGTATGTTGCACAACCGCCTGGCTTTGAAAATCCAAAACATCATGACATGGTATACAAGCTCAACAAGGCACTTATGGCCTCAAACAAGCCCCTAGGGCCTGGTATGACACACTCAAATACTTCCTGAAGAGCAAAGGCTTCATACCTGGTTCCCTAGATCCCTCTCTTTTCACGAAGACATATGATGGTGAACTGTTTGTGTGCCAAATATATGTGGATGACATTATCTTTGGCTGCACCAATCAGAAGTACAGTGAAGAGTTTGGATATATGATGAAAGAGCAATATCAGATGTCCATGATGGGGGAGCTGAAGTTCTTCCTTGGTCTTCAAATATGACAACAACGCAATGGCATCTTCATATCTCAAGAGAAGTATCTCAAAGATTGCCTGAAGAAGTTTGGTATGCAAGACTGCAAAGGCTTCACAACACCAATGCCAGCCAAACATCATCTAGGTCCTGACGACAATGGTAAAGAGTTCGATCAAAAGGTATACCGCTCCATGATTGGTTCCTTGCTTTATTTATGTGCATCTAGGCCAGATATTATGCTTAGTGTTTGCATATGTTCTCGATTTCAAGCGGCACCAAAGGAGTCGCATCACTTAGCTGTGAAGCGAATTCTTCGATATTTGGCTCACACCCCAACTCTAGGATTATGGTATCCAAAGGGCTCAGAGTTTGATTTGGTTGGATTTTCGGATGCTGATTATGCTGGTGACAAAGTTCATCGCAAGTCTACATCAGGCACATGTCACTTTCTGGGACGATTACTTGTATGTTGGTCTTCAAAGAAGCAGAACTGTGTATCTCTCTCCAATGATGAATCTGAATACATTGCTGCTGGATCCTGCTGTGCTCAGCTTCTGTGGATGAAGCAAACACTCAAGGACTATGGCATTCGTCTGAAGCAAGTACCACTTTACTGCAACAACGAAAGCGCCATCAAGATTGCCAACAACCCAGTTCAGCACTCAAAGACAAAGCACATTGAAATTCGTCATCACTTTCTCAAAGATCATGTTGTGAAGGAAGACATTGATATCATACACATCAACACTAAAGAGCAATTGGCAGATATCTTCACCAAGCCCTTGGATGAGAAGAGATTTTACAAGTTACGGTGTGAGCTAAATATCCTGGAATCCTCAAATGTCCTGTGATCAGGCACACATCCTAACACTTATGCATATGATGACTTAGATGTGCAACACACAAAGTAAAGTATATCTTCAATCAATGAAGACATACATTCTAAGTGTGAATACATTAATGAGAAATTTGACTTCGGAGTGCCACGATAATTGTGCGCCGTGTTTGGGTCTAATACTTCCTATACGGTGGGTAACGCCACCACCAAACGTTCCATTTTGAAGTGTTTCACTCATGGCGTTACCTTGCAATATCTTCACATTTGGTTTGGCTTCGAACTCAACATGTCTTCATGATTATCTTCACTACGTTGATTATATAGATATATATATACTAGTGTTCTGTCCTCTACAGCATTCACTTATAGCTATGTCTTCTTGGTTGAATCTTTTGAACTAAGTGAATGTGATCGGACCCTAATCTCTCTATGCTTACTATCTCAAATTCTATCTCTCCAAGTCATATGCATTCTATTGAAACTGTCGAATGTCTTCACTGCATCCTTGTCAGCAGAAGATACAGAGACAACCATAAAGTCTGTTTTCAATGCTCATTCCTCCACATAAAATCCGGAGAAGCAGGAACGACCGCCCGACAATCTAGGCGTGCGTGGGACGTGGAACAAACCCCAAACTTCCGCAAACTGGCCACGCGTTCCTCAAATGCGAACCGCCAGGGGCACCTGTGTAATAGCACAGTGCCGCCCCTGAGCCTATAAATTCACACTTACCGCGGTCATTATCTCCTTCTTCCACCCTCGCACGAACCCTAGCGCCACCGCTAGCACTCGACGACGCCGGCGACGAAGCGCTTTGCTGCCGCAACTTCTCCGACGCTGTCTTCACGCCGATCGCGGACATCGTTCTCTCCGCCATCACCGTAGGTGTCTTCCGTCGCCAAGTTAGGGCACGGAGGACTGAACTGCTCGGCATCATCTCCCACTTCCGTCTAGCAGTTCCAAGTGTGGTAAATAAAACTTCTTTTTACAGCCCCGTTTGATCTCATGGTTCTGTCACTTTCTACCATAAGAAGTTTATCTTCACACTAGTTAGATCTCTCAATCTGCATCTCATAACATGCCTAGTATATTCACTTGTGCTTCATGAAGTAGTTAGATTCCTCACTTGTACTGATCTGTGGGTTCGTACAAATCTAGAACCAACTTCTTATCTATGAGTGAATGTCTTCGCACGATGAGGTCAATGTCTTCTAAACTGATTAATCTTCAAAACCTTCTGAGAATGCATATGACCTCTTCCCCTTCCCTCGCACCTTAATGCTGTCACAGGTACATGTCCGTGGGAGAATCCTTCGGTTCTCATAGTCTGCATTCATTTGCAGAATTCCTACAGAAACACATAAATTCTCCTGAAGCCAGTTCCTGTTGGTCCAGCAAAAGAAAGCCTTTGAAGCCTTTGAAAGTTTTGAAGCCTTTCAAGCTAAAGTTTATGGCTTCAGAAGCAGCAGCAAGGAAGGGGGGCAGATAGAGACGTGAAGAAACTTCCAAAGATCTGCCTGAAGACTTGGCAGAAATGTATCAAACGGATCCTGAAGAGAGCTATGGGCAGCGCAAGACCCGAATCCAATGGATTCGATGCTATTGGGCAGAACAATGGTTCAAATACCGCTTCATCACCCAGGAGTATGCTGAGAAATGTGCCATCAAGAAACCATGGGGGGACATCCTTTACAAGAATCTCATACCCAAGACCAGAGATGAAGCCATTGCTCAAGGCTTCTACCCGTGCATGGTCCGAGGACCACAGCCTGATGATGCGCATCCATCGTCACTCCTCTGGTGTCGTGACGACAATCTCTTCAAGCGCAACTTTCAGTTTGCCCAACAATCAGCGAAGCTGAACAAGAAGAAATTTGGGTTAGACTTCAACCCTGGTCCCTCAGCACCAAGGGCAGATGGCACACGCTACGCAGAACCCAATGTCATCGGTCCGTTTGCCAATCTTGAGGGCCTCATCACCCACATTTTAGTCCAAGGGACTGCCGTGAATGACTCCAGCTGACTCTGAGTCTGATGAAACTCCTGCTGTACCGAAGCCAAAGCAGTCCAAGAAGCCAAAAGCTTCAAAGCCGGCCCCTTCGTCAAAAATCTCAAGGGCGAAGCCATTGAAAACTGCACCTCCTGAAGTCAGTGTGCAGTCTGAAGACGTATCACGCGTCTCCAAGCCCCAGAAGGAAAAGGTGCCCCAGCAACACACCGGCAAAGAGCTCACTGTTGCTGCCATTTTGCGCAGCGAAGCCATTGATCTATCAAGCGATGAAGATCTTGGAGATGACGCTCTAGAGCAGCTTATGAAAAGCAAAGAAGAAGCTGAAATCTTCAACAATTTGCCTCTCTTTGATGTCGCCATCATCCACAACTTCATCGACGAATGGTTTGCCTCACCAGACATCAGCTTCAAAGATCTGCAGCTGCCCGTTGGCCTCAGCGTCGCCTTCCAAGGCGCAATTGCTTCAGAACTTGCCATTGCCCAGCGCATTGTTGAACTGAAGCAGAAAATTGATCATGAAAAGGCTCAGTTCAAGAAGCACATGGCCAGGCTCAGCGTGCAGGAAGTGAAGAGCTTCAAAACCATGTTGCATGAGCTCAAAGAAAATTTTCTGAAAAAGCATGCAGAAGCTCAGGGCTCACGTGAGCGGATGAAGTCTTTGGCTGAACGATGTGTGCAAGCCTACAATGAGGCCGAAAAGCGCAAGGCACTTGGGCGTCCTGGCATCGACCCCAAGATGGCCGCAAAGAAAAAGAAGAAGACTGTTCCAGCTGAACCAGAGGCACCAAGGCAAGAAGCTGTTCCGATTGTCTTCCCAACCGCCACGACTGGCTTGAAGCCAAAGAGCCGGTCAACCGCTTCAGAGCTCAAAAAGACACGGAATGCAGAGGCTGAAGCTAGGAAGAGGAAACTCTCTGAAGCCTCTCCTTCTGACCCCAGCAAGAAGAAGCGCAAGATCAAGAAAGCTTGGGCTGCTCCCACAGAGCCCTTGATGGTTGAACCCCTCTCTATGGTTCACCCCAATGCAGAAAGACAGCTGACAGTTCATGAGCCTGCTCCCACAGAGGCTCCTGAAGCTGAAGATATTCCAGCAGCCGACCCCATAGCTGCTGAAGACATTGGTCCCCAGGACAATGTGCAAGATGATGTAGCCCTTCCTCAGCTTGAAACAAGCGAACTCATCAGCATTGGTCGTCCTTTGACGCCAATTGCACAAGATGCGTCATGGGCGGATCGCCCTCAAGAGGAAGAAGACATTGAGGCCCAGCCCACTCCAACCCCACAGGCGTCGTCTGCATTCCGTAGGCTTCGCAAAGGTCCAAGGCCTCAAGTCTATACTGAAGAAATTCCGGCTGCATCAGCCGAATACAGAAGGACCACCAGAACCCACTCCCCCGCTCCATCAAGACGCAGTTCTCCAGGAGAACGTGCCTGAGTTTGTCCCTCCAACTACACAAGTGGAGGCTGAAAATGTTGAGGCTGCCACAACACACACTGAAGCAAATGTGGAGCCCTCCGCACCAAAAGCTTCAGCAGACAGCAAAGCTACTGATCCAGACACTTCTGTTCCTGAGTCTGTTGCTGGTCCTCAATTTGATTATCATGTTGAGCACAGGCCTCATGTCCAGAAGCCAGTCCCAAGGCTTCCAAGGTTCCCAGGTCCTGCATCAGCACCTGGCTCCTTTGATATCAATAGCTTCAAGGCAGATAACACATTCTTCAACAGCTCCAAGAACCCCTATTCAAGGGAAAGGATTGCATCAGATAGGTTCTGGAGCTATCCTCAGCGTAGCTACTACTCAAGCATCCTATACAACCAAGGTCGCATCTTCCCGCACAAGCGCCTTGAGGTTGAAGCCATTGCTGGTCTGCCATGTCTATAGGAAGCTTTGGATTGCTTTAAGCAAGTGGGTCTGCTGCAGTTTGTAATTGATGAAGAGCACTGGAATGAAGAGCTTCTGCTTCAGTTCTATACCACCCTCCATATTAAAGGATACAACAGAGATCCGAAGACTTGGGTCCTGGAGTGGATGACCGGCAATGTCCATCATGAAGCCAATGCATTTGATATCATTGAGCTCACCGGCCTGCCCACTCCTGGCGAATTCTTCGAGGAAGGCTGTCAACTACATTCTGAAGCTATTGAAAGCATATTCCAGAGGCCTAAACCAAATATGAGTCAGATGCTCTCAATGATGAAGCCATTGCCTCATGATGCACCCTATCCAACTGAGTTCTTCATTGAAGACCTTGAGTACCTGCCCAGGACCATATACCACATCATCCGGCGGACTCTCTGGCCCATTAAGGGGCACTCTCCACATGCCAAGATTGAGGGAGCAATGAAGACTCTCATATTCTATATCCTTCATGGCAAATGCTTCAACGCATAGGATTTCTTCATACGCCAACTTGCAGCGTCAGGCTCAGATTTATTTGGTTTGAAGTTCTATGCTCCTTGGGTGATGAAGCTGATCAAACTGCACTCTGTGATCTCGTATCAGCCCTCAGCCCGAAACCATCGGATCTTCTTGCCAGATGTGGATACCTCTGCTGAAGCTATATATCCTGAGCCTGCCAAGCAACCTATAAGTCTTCAGAATGCAGAACACCAGAGCTTCACGCAGAACGTTGACGGTGTTGAAGCCATATCCAGGGTGTATCCGTTGGCTGGCACTACACGTGCACCAGCATCTACTGAAGCCACAAATAGCACAAATGCTCAAAGACCCAAGAAGCGCGCTCGTTCCCTCAATGACCGAGAGCTTGTTGTGGCCCTTCACCAAAAGCAAGATAGGCATCACGACTGGCTAAAGCGTCAGATGAAAAGCCTCTTGGTGGATGTTAATCGTCTTCGAAATCTTGCCACCAAGAATGCCTTCGTTACACATGAAACCTGCCGTTGTACATGGAAAGGGCTCTCAATGATATGTACTGAAGCTGAACTTGAATAGGATGGCTTCACTGAGCGCTTCAAGTTTGACACCACACCTCCTAGAAGGGCTGTGATGCGCAACACACCATCACTTGAAGACTCTGAGTTTTCTTCATCTGCTGCCACAGTCACTGCCAGGATCATTGATGAAGACGACGATGCTACATCACCGCCACCTGCTTCAGCACCTCCGAGCTCTTCTGCACCGCCAAACACCTCCAACGACCCTGCTGCTCCTGAGAACGAGTACACACTCTATGTCTTCAAACCTTTTTGGTCCTTGCTGACAAAAGGGGGAGAAGCATATGAGTTGATAGTCTTCAAGCGGGTCCATATGGGCGGGTGCTATATTTTTGCTACATTTTGCTTCGTGTTTACAACTCTCGTTTTTGCTTCATTTGGTTCTTTGAGTTGTAACACTAAGACTTGATGGTCGTCTGCTACGTGTTTGCCACTCTACTTGCGAAGATAAATTCCGCATGTGCGACAATAAATTCCGCACTTATCCCATTCTGCAGACGTCCATTTTCCATTATGCATGTCATCATCTTCATATATTTTCATATGCATAATGGATTATCATCATAAGCTGAAGTGGATCTCCACAAGTACAACCTGCCATGTGCATTTGCATTCCAAAAGCAAATTAACTTATATGCACATCTTCAGGGGGAGCCCTTGCAACTTATGAAGACAATTCCTATCCTTTACAATTTCACAGACTATATTCTCCGTTGAAAACTTCAACTAGTTTGTCATCAATCACCAAAAAGGGGGAGATTGTAAGTGCATCTAGTGCCACCCCTAGTTGGTTTTGGAGTATTGACGACAAACCTAGTTGAGGGACTAATGTGTTCGTGAGAATTGCAGGATAACACAGGTAGAAGTCCCTCATTGATTCGGTTTTACTACCAGAGATGACCCCCAAAAATGTATGAAGACATTGAAGTCAAAGGTGGTATATGAAGATATTCACTTTGAAGACTATGACAAAAGAAGACACGTTATGAAGCCTATGGAGCTCGAAGACTTAGATCTTTCGTAGTTCTTTTTTCTTTTGTGTTGAGTCATAGGAACCACCGTACTGTTAAGTGGGGTCCAGGAGAACCAGACAGAATGACTGAAGTGATGCCTAAATCAAAAACCTATGTCTTCGAGCGAAGACAATGAGAGCGAATCTTGTCCAGAGTCGGACAAGTCAGCTTTGCTTGTAGCCCAAGTAAAGTTGCCATGAGAGTTTGAAATCTGACCGTTGAGACACGTGTCAGTTCCTTAGTGACCCAGGGTCATTTCGGACAAATCAGGTCAGGTTGCCAAGTGGCTATAAATAGCCCACCCCCTACAACCATAAGTGGTTGGCTGCTCAGATTTCAGTGCACGGCTTTTGTCGTTTGAGAGCAACCCACCTCGAAGCCTTTGAGAGAAAATTCCTAGCAAGGAGAAAAGCCCTAACCACCCAGAGCCAGAGTAAATTGGGCATCACTTAAGTCTTCTTGTCTTTGTGATCTGAAGACTTATTACACTTGAGGACTGTGAATCCTCCAGACGGTTAGGCGTCGCATTCAGAGCATCCAAGAGACATTGTGGATTGCCAGTGAACGAAGTCTGTGAAGGTTTGGGAGTCTACCTTGAAGACTTACCAGAGTGATTGGGCGAGGACTAAGTGACCTTAGCTCAAGGAGAATACGGTGAGGACTTGGTGTCCTGAGCTGCGTGTTCAGGACTGGGTGTCCGGGACTGTGTGTCCTAAGGTTTAAATACCTAGCCGCTCCAACCATATGTACAGTTGTCACAGCAACTGGAACTGGTCCAACATATCATTGTCTTCAACGAGTCACTGGTTTCATCTTCACTTCCTTTTACTTACTGTTCCTCATTGCGAAGCCATTGCATGCTTGCTCTATCTTTTGTCTTCACAACGTGAATGTATGATCTGTTTGGCTTCATAACTTCTTCCTACCTGATCCTTATTACACTGCAGCTATCTGTCTATGTGCTTTCACTCTATTGAATACTTGACCATGGCTTGCCTAGTGTAATCTAACTTCCGCTGCATAGTAATAGGCAAAATCTTCGCTGTCTGTCTTCATAACTCCCACGTTTTGAAGACTTCCATAAAAATCGCCTATTCACCCCCCCTCTAGTCGATATAACGCACTTTCAGTGACCAAGGAATATGCTGAAAAGAATGCCATCAAGCGACCATGGGGAGACATCCTCTACAAAAATCTTCAACCCAGGACCAGAGATGAAGCCATTGAACAAGGCTTCTATCCCTGCATGGTCCGTGGACCACAGCCTGCGGATGCTGACCCATCGTCCCTGCTATGGTGTCGTGACGACAATCTGTTTAAGCGCAACTTCCAGTTTGCCCAGAACTCAACAAAGCAGAACAAGAAGACATTGGGACTAGACTTCAACCCTGGTCCTTCTGCTCCAAGGGCTGACGGCACACGTGATGCAGAACCCAATGTTGTCGGTCCTTTTTACAACCTTGAAGGTCTCATCACCCATATCTTGGTTCAAGGGACAGTCGTGGATGAGCCTGCAGATGACGCTGAATCAGATGAAGCACCTGCAGCGCCGAAGCCAAAGAAGCAGCCTAAAGCTTCAAAGCTTGCCTCTGCTCCAAAAATATCATGGGCGAAGCCTCTAGCAACTGCACCTCCTGAAGACAGTGTGCAGTCTGAAGATTTGTCACGCATCTCCAAGCCCCAGAAGGTCAAGATGCCTCTGCCACACACCGGCCAAGAGCTAACAGCTGCTGCCATTCTGCGCAATGATGCCATTGATCTATCAAGTGATGAAGATCTTGCAGATAACGCTCTTGAGCAACTCATCAAGAGCAAAGAAGAAGCAGAAATCTTCAATGATCTGCCTCTCTTTGATGTAACAATCATCCACAACTTCATTAATGAATGGTTTGACACGCCAAACATTAGCTTCGAAGATCTGCAACTACCCATTGGCCTTAGTGTCGCCTTCCATGGCGCCATTGCTTCAGAGCTAGCTATCGCCCAGCGCATTGTTGAACTGGAGCAGAAGATTGACTTTGAGAAATCTCAGTTCAAGAAGCATATGGCCAAGCTCAGCGCCCAAGAGGTGAAGAACTTCAAGATTATGTTGCACGAGCTCAAGGAAGCCTTTCTCAAGAAACGTGCAGAAGCTCAGGGTTCTCGTGAGCGCATGAAGGTTCTGGCTGGCAGATGTGTGCAAGCCTACAATGAGGCTGAGAAGCGCAAGGCCCTTGGGCGTCCTGGCATCGACCCCAGGATGGCTGCAAAGAAAAAGAAGAAGCCCGCTACGGCTGAACCCGATGCACCAAGGCAGGAAGCAGATCCCATTGTCTTCCCAACTAGAATGACTGGCTCGAAGCCAAAAAGCCGGTCAACCGCTTTAGAGCTGAAGAAGACGAGGACTGCTGAGGCTGAAGCCAAGAAGAGGAAACATCCTGAAGCCTCTCCTACTGCCCCCTCCAAGAAGAAGAGGAAGACCAAGAAGGAACGGGCTGCTCACACAGAGCCCCTGATTGTTGAACCCATTTCCATGGTTCGTCCTGACGCTGAACGCCAACTGACAATACATGAGCCTGCTTTCACAGAGGCTCATGAAGCTGAAGACTTTCCAGCAGCTGATCCCGTCGTTGCTGAAGACATTGGTCACCATGACCATGTAGAAGATGGTGCAGTCCTTCCTCAGCTCGAGCATAGCAAACTCATCAGCATTGGTCGTCCTCTGACGCCAATTGCTCAGGATGCTTGATGGGCTGATCGCCCATAAGAGGAACAAGACTTTGAGGCCCAGCCAACTCCAACTACACAGGCGTCGCCTGCGTTGCGCAGGCTTCGCAAAGGGCCAAGGTCTCCAGTCTTTGCATCTGAAGCTGAAACTGCTGAAGACATTCCGGCTGCATCAGCCGATGAAGAAGAAGTCCCACAAGCTGCTACTCCCCTGTCCCACCAGGAAGCGGTTCTCGAGGAGAACGTAATTGTGACCGACCCTCCAGCTCGTCAAGTGGAGGTTGAAAATCTTGAGGCTGCCACCACCAACACCACTGAAGCCACTGACGATGTCATGGCTGAAGCTAATGTGGAGCCCTCACCAACAAAAGCACCAGAAGCCAGCGAAGCCACTAATCCCACTGCTTCTGTTTCTGCGCCTGCTGCCGGTCCTCAATTCGACTATCATGTTGAGCACAGGCCTTAAGTACAGAAGCCAATCCCAAGATTGCCCAGGTTCCCAGGTCCTGCATCAGCACCTGGATCCTTCAATATCAATGGCTTCAGAGCAGACAACACATTCTTCAATAGCTCCAAGAACCCCTACTCAAGGGAAAGAATATCATCTGATCGGTTCTGGAGCTATCCGCAACGAAGCTATTACTCTTGCATTCTCTACAATCAAGGTCGCATCTTCCCACACAAGCGTCTTGACATTGAAGCAATAGCTGGTCTGCCCTGTCTGAAAGAAGCTCTGAATTGCTTCAAAGAAGTTGGATTGCTGCCGTTCGTCACTGACCAAGAGCATTGGAATGAAGAGTTGCTGCTCCAATTCTACGCCACACTTCACATCCGCGGGTATAACAGAGATCCGAAGACTTGGGTCCTGGAGTGGATGACAGGAAACGTTCATCACGAAGCCAAAGCCTTTGACATCATTGAGCTCACTGGTCTACCCACTCCCGGCGATCTCTACGAATCTGGCTGTCAACTTCACAGTGAAGTTGTGGAGAGCATCTTTCAAAAGCCTGAACCTAACATGAGTCAGATGCTCAGTATGATGAAGCCATTACCCCAAGACGCTGCATATCCCAAAGAGTTCTTTGTTGAAGACCTAGAGTATCTGCCAAGGACTATTTATCACATCATAAGGCGAACTCTCTGGCCCATCAAAGGGCACTCTCCACATGCCAAGATGGAAGGTGCAATGAAGACTTTGGTCTTCTATATTCTTCATGGCAAATGCTTCAATGCACAGGACTTCTTCATTCGCCAACTTGCTACATCATGCTCTGATCTGTTTCGCTTGAAGTTCTACGCCCCATGGGTAATGCGGCTAATCAAACTTCACTCCGCTATCTCATATAAGCCATCTGCTCACAATCATCGGATTTTTCTGCCTGATGTGGATATGTCTATTGAAGCCATCTATCCTGAGCCTGCCAAGGAACCTCTAAGTCTTCAGAATGCAGAGCATCAAAGTTTTTCTCAGAACATTGAAGGAGTTGAAGCAGTCACTCGTGTGTATCCTTTGGCTTGCACTACACGTGCACTACATCCTGCTCTCACTGAAGCCACTGACAGTACAACTGCCCCACGACCCAAGAAGCGCACTCGTGTTCTCAATGACCGAGAGCTTCTTGTGGCTCTTCATCAGAAACAGGATAGGCATCATGACTGGCTGAAGCGTCAAATGCAAAGCCTCTTAGTGGATGTTAATCGCATTCGCAATCTTGCCACCAAGAATGCCTTTGTTGCTCATGAAACTTCTCGACGCACATGGAAAGGGCTGACGCTGATGTGTTCTGAAGATGATCTTCAAGAGGATGGCTTCTCTGAGCGCTTCAAGTTTGACTCCACACCTCCTCGAAGGGCTATGCTGCGACGAACTCCATCTCTTGAAGACTCTGAGTTCTCTTCCTCTGCTGCAACTGTAAATGCCAGAGTGATCGAGGATGACGATGATGCTACTTCACCGCCGCCTCCTTCAGCACGCTTCAACACTGCTCCAAGCTCTTCTGCACCACCAAACACCACCGACGACTCTGCTGCTTCACCTACTCTTCATGGGAACGAGTAGATGCTCTATGTCTTCGAACCTTTTTGGTCCTTACTGACAAAAGGGGGAGAAGCATACGAGTTTGATAGTCTTCAAGCGGGTCCATATGGGTGGGTGCTTTATATTTTGCTTCGTGTTTACAACTCTCGTTTTGATACATTTGGTTCTTTGAGTTGTAACACTTAAAACTCGATGGTCGTCTGCTACTTATTTGCCACCTTGTGATGCGATGATAAATTCCGCATGTGCGACGATAAATTCCGCACTTAGATCATTTTGCAGATGTCCATTTTCCATTATGCATGTCATTATCTTCACATACCTTCACATGCATAGTGGATTGTCATCATAAGTTGAAGAGGATCTCCACAAGCACAACCTGCCATGTGCATTTGCATTCCAAAAGCAAACTACTTATATGCACATCTTCAGGGGGAGCCCTTGCAACTTATGAAGACAATTCCTATCCTTTACAATTTCACATATTATATTCCCCGTTGAAAACTTCAACTAGTTTGTCATCAATCACCAAAAAGGGGGAGATTGTAAGTGCATCTAGTGCCACCCCTAGTTGGTTTTGGAGTATTGACTACAAACCTAGTTGAGGGACTAATGTGTTTGTGAGAATTGCATGATAACACAAGTAGAAGTCCCTCATTGATTCGGTTTTCCTACCAGAGATGACCCCTAAAAATGTATGAAGACATTGAAGTCAAAGGTGGTATATGAAGATATTCACATTGAAGACTATGACAAGAGAAGACATCACATGAAGCCTATGGAGCTCAAAGACTTAGATCTTTCGTAGTTCTCTTTCTTCTTTATTGAGTCATAGGAACCACTGTACTGTTAAGTGGGGTCCAAGAGAACCAGTTAGAATGACTGAAGTGATGCCTAACCAAAACCTATGTCTTCGAGTGAAGACTATGAGAGCGAATCTTGTCCAGAGTCGGACAAGTCAGCTTTGCTTGTAGCCCAAGTAAAGTTGTCGTGGGAGTTTGAAATTTGACCATTGGAACGCGTGTCAGTTCCTTAGTGACCCAGGGTCATTTCGGACAAATCAGGTCAGGTTGCCTAGTGGCTATAAATAGCCCACCCCCTACAACCATAAACGGTTGGCTGCTCAGAGTTAGTGTACGGCTTTTGTCGTTTGAGAGCAACCCACCTCGAAGCCTTTGAGAGAGAATTCCTTGCAAGGATAAAGCCCTAACCACCCAGAGCCAAAGAGAATTAGGCATCACTTAAGTCTTCTTGTCTGTGTGATCTGAAGACTTATTACACTTGAGGACTGTGAATCCTCCAGCCGGTTAGGCGTCGCGTTTTGAGCATCCAAGAGACATTGTGGATTGCCGGTGAACGAAGTCTGTGAAGGTTTGGGAGTCTACCTTGAAGACTTACCAGAGTGATTGGGCGAGGTCTGTGTGACCTTAGCTCAAGGGGAATACGGTGAGGACTGGGTGTCCTGAGCTGCATGTTCAGGACTGGGTGTCCGGGACTGTGTGTCCTCAGGTTTAAATACCTAGCCGCCCTAACCAGACGTACAGTTGTCACAGCAACTGGAACTGGTCCAACAAATCATTGTCTTCAACGTGTCACTAGTTTCATCCTTTCCTTCCCTTTACTTACTGTTGGTCCTTGTGAAGTCATTGTATGATTGGACTATCTTTTATCTTCACTGAGTGACTGCGTGTTCTGTTTGGCTTCATAATATCTTCCTACCTGATCCTTACTACATTGCTGCTATTAGTCATTGTGCTTTCACTCCATTGAATACTTGACTATGGTTTGCCTAGTGTAGTCTACCTTCCGCTGCATGGTAATAGGTTTATTTCTATCATTTGTCTTCATAACTTTCACATTTTGAAGACTTCCATAAAAATCGCCTATTCACCCCCCCCCCCTCTAGTCGATATAACGCACTTTCACTCGTGTACATGGTTGGGTCGGAATGGAGAAACAACATCGTCGTCGTGTTCATGGGGAGGCAATGAAATGCGTCGTGTTCATGGGGAGGCAACGGAATGCTCGTGTTCACGGGGAGGCAACGGAATGTGTCGTGTTCATCGGGAGGCAACGGAACGCGCGGGAGCCAACCGGCTGGGTCAGAACGGAATGCATGGTCGTGTTCATTGGGAGCGCTTGGATGGAACAGGCAATGGAAACGAGGCTTGGTGTACCGCAGAACGGAGGAAACAGACCTCCTACGGTGGAAACGGGGGTCCTGTTGATCGGGAGGGGTGTGGCTTACCGCAAAATGGAGGAAATGGACCTCCTACGGTCGAAACGGAGGTCCTGTTGATCGGGAGGGGTGTGGTGTACCGCAAAACGGACGAAACGGACCTCCTACGGTCGAAACAGGGGTCCTATTCATCGGGAGGGGTGTGGCGTACCGCAAAACGGGACTCCACGGGATACTGTTCATCTCCACCGTCGACCTCCTCCAGCCTCCACGAGCTACCGTCGACCTCCTCCAGCCTCCACGGGCTCCTGTTCATCCAGCCTCCACCGCGTGCTACTCCACCGGCTACTGTTCAACCACCCCTCCACCGTCTACTATTCATCCAACCCTCCACACCACAGGGTCATGTTCAACCACCCCTCCACGGGCACCCCTCCACTGTCTATTGTTCATCCATCCCTCCACACCACGGGGTCCTGTTCATCCAGAGGCAACGCCACCGCTCACTGTTCATCCAAAACCCCCCGCAACGCTCACTATTCATCCCAGAGGCAGCATCGATCGGCTTTAGTTAGCAGCAGTAGCGAAGGAATCGCTCGATCGGGTTCAGTTAACAGCCATCAATCGATCGCTCGGGTTCAGTAACGCGTAGCCTGCAGTGCAATCGCTCGGGTTCAGTAGAGCCCAATGCCTCGCTCGGGTTCAGTTAGAGCCAACGCCTCACACACACACGCGTACGTGTACGAGAGAAACGCGCATCGCTCGGCCCCCGACCTCCCACCGTAACCAGGAACTCCCCGAAATTTTCCTTGCCCTCGCTTCTACCATGGTTTTTTCCGTCATGGACGGCCCAAAGAATGTCATGCAGCTACGTCTCCGGCCCGCCTAGGACGAAAAGCCCATTTTCTGTCATGATTTTTTGTCACAGAAGTAGGAGCCCACCACATCTATGATGATACCGGGTTTTGTCACAATTATCCTCATAGAAGTGTCATATGTATGATAGAATTTTTTTTCGTTCGGCCCAAAATGTCAGGGATGTGTCTTTTTTTGTAGTGAGTAGTGGTATCGTCAGAAGAGGGCTTAGCTACCACATCAGCAGTTGAAGACATAGCAACAGTAGTAGCAGTAGAACATCCAGCAACAAAAGCAGCATTATCACGCTCAAGACATTTTAAACATGGTGGCTCAAAGTCTTCCTGAGCAAAACTGATCTGTTGAGCGCGGAGTGACTCATTCTCCTTTTGAAGATCTTCATGAGCCGATCTCAAGTTCTCAATCTCTTGCTTCCTTTGAAGATAATCGTAGGTGAGCTTTTCATTAGTTGAGAGCGTATCATGACGACTTTCAAGTTCCTCGTACTTAACCTGAAGATTTTTAATGTCCTCAATTAAGGACTGAGTTCGAGTCATTTCTGCGTCCAACAGGTCATTGCTTTTGTCTAGCAACTTTTGAATATGTTCCATAGCATTGTGTTGTTCTGTTGCAATTTTAGCAAGTGTTTTGTACCTAGGTTTAGATTCACATTCAGAGTCATCTTCACTTGATGTTTGAAGGTAAGCATCGCGTGAGTTTACCTTGGCACCACATGCCATGAAGCAGTAGGTGGGAGCAGAGTCATCCTCATCATTAGCATCAGTGTTGGTGACGAGGCCATTGTCTTCAGTGTTGAAGATGGACTTGGTGACATATGCTGAAGCTAGAGCCAGGCTTGCCACGCCTGAATCAGATTCCTCTTTAGACTCCACCTCAACCTCCTCAGATGCAGACTCCTCCTCTAAATTCATTTCCTTGCCAACAAACGCACGAGCCTTGCTGGATGAGCTCTTCCCGTGTGATGAAGACTTCGATGAAGACTTGGAGGAAGACTTTGAGGATTTCTTCTTCTTCTTGTCATCAGAATCATATTCCTTCTTCTTCTTCTTCTTAGTCTCATTATCCCACTGAGGACACTCAGAGATGTAGTGACCAGGTTTCTTGCACTTGTGGCATGTTCTCTTCTTGTAGTCATGTGAGGAAGCTTCATCATTTCTTGAGTTGGATCTTGAAGACTTTATGAAGTCTTTCTTCTTGGTGAACCTCTGGAACTTCTTCACAAGCATAGCAAGCTCCTTCCCAATGTCTTTAGGACCCTCAGAACTGCAGTCAAATTCTTCTTCAGATGAGGAAACATCCTTTGCCTTCAAAGCGCGAGTTCGGCCATAGTTAGGACCATATATATATCACTTTTCTCAGATAGCTGAAACTCATGTGTGTTAAGCCTCTCAAGTATGTCAGACAAATCGAGAGCCTTGAAGTCAGGGCGTTCTTGAATCATCAGGGCCGGGGTGTCGAATGAGCTGTCAAGTGATCTCAGAAGCGTCTTGACGATTTCGTGCTTGGTGATCTCAGTGGCGCCGAGTGCGCGAAGCTCATTTGTGATATCACCGAGGCGATCAAATGTGAGCTGGACATTCTCATTGTCATTTCTTTTGAAACGGTTGAAGAGGTTGCGAAGAACACTGATCCTTGAGTCTCTCTGGGTTGAGACGCCTTCGTTGACCTTGGAGAGCCAGTCCCAGACTAGCTTCGCAGTTTCCAGTGCACTCACACAGTCGTACTGTCCTTTGGTCAGGTGACCACATATGATGTTCTTGGCGGTTGAGTCCAGTTGAATGAACCTCTTGACATCGGCAGCGGTGACACCTTCACCGACCCTGAGAATGCCGTTCTTGACGACATACCAGAGATCGACGTAGGTGGCTTCAAGATGCATGCGCATCTTATTCTTCCAGTAGGGGTATTCTATGCCATCGAAGACAGGGCACACAGCGGAGACTTTGATTATCCCTACAGTCGACATAGCTAAAACTTCAGGTGGTTAAACCAAATCACATAGAACAAGGGAACACCTCGCTCTGATACCAATCGAAAGTGCTAGTTATCGACTAGAGAGGGGTGAATAGGTGATTTTTATGAAAGTCTTCAAAACACGAGGGCCTTGAAGACAAACAGTAGAAATGAACCTATTGATATGCAGCGGAAAGTAGACTACACTAGACAAGCCATAGTCAAGTAAGCAATGAAATGAAAACATGAATACTATTAGCAGCTAGGTAGTATGGATCGGGATGGAAAATAGTATGAAGCCAAATGGTAAACTGTCTTCACTCAGTGAAGTCAATCAGATCACACAGGCAAGCAATGACTTCACGAAGACAAACTGTAAAGTAAAGGGAAGTGAAGGATAGAACAAGTAGATTGGTGAAGACAAGATTTGGTAGACCAGTTCGACTTGCTGTGACAACTGTACGTCTGGTTAGGGAGGCTGAGATTTAACTTAGAAGACCGCGTCTTCACCTTATTCCCCTTAAGCTAAGGACACACAGTCCCCGCCCAATCACTCTGGTAAGTCTTCAAGGTAGACTTCCAAACCTTCACATACTTCGTTCACCGGCGATCCAGAATGACTCTTGGACGCTCAGAACGCGACGCCTAACTGGTTGGAGGATTCACAGTCCTCAAGTGTAACAAGTCTTTAGATCACGCGGACAGAAAGACTTCAGTGATGCCTAACACTCTATGGCTTTGGGTGTATAGGGCCTTGTCCTCGCAAGGATCTCTCTCTCAAATGCTTCGGAGGTGGGTTGCTCTCAAACGACAAAAGTCTTATACTAACTCTAAGCAGCCACCAATTTATGGTGTAGGCGGTGGGCTATTTATAGCCAGGAGGCAACCTGACCTGATATGTTCGAAATGACCCTGGGTCACTAAGGAACTAACACGTGTCCAACGGTCAGATTTCAAACACACGCGACAGCTTGACTTGGGCTACAAGTAAAGCTGACTCATCTAGCTCTGGATAAGATTTGCTCTCATTTTTTTTGCTCGAAGACATAGGATTTGGTTAAGCATCACATCAGTCACTCTGACTTTATTCACTTAGACCCCACTTAACAGTACGGTGGTTCCTATGACTCAACAAAGAAGAAAAGGAAACTACAAAACAACTATGTCTTCATACTCCATAGTCTTCATGCGATGTCTTCTCATGTCATAATCTTCATTGTGAATATTTTCACAGACCACCATTGTCTTCAATGTCTTCATACATTTTTAAGGGTCATCTCTGGTAGGTAAACCGAATCAATATGGGACTACTATTTGTGTTATCCTGTGATTCTCATGAACACATTAGTCCCCAACCAATTTTGTCGTCAATACTCCAAAACCAACTAAGGGTGGCACTAGATGCACTTACAGATGCCAAATAGCCCAGACATTTGGGTCAGATATGAGTGGTCCGATTAGGTGTGATTTTTTTGTCCAGGCAGCGTCCGAGCTGTTTACCCAGACAAATCGGGAGAGTATGGGTCTTTTGTAGATGATCTAACAATGGTATTTTTGTCATATACTCCCTCCGTCCAAAAAAACTTGTCATCAAAATGGACAAAAAAAGTGTATCTAGAACTAAAATACATCTAGATACATCCCCTTTTATTCATTTTGATGACAAGTATTTCCGGACAGAGGGAGTATATTATTCACAAACGTTTCTAAAACTAGTTCAATAAACTCTGAACCATAAGTTTTTCTAAGAAAAAAATCAGAAGGAGAAGTTGGTAGAACTATTATGAATGGAAAATTCTCAAAGGTTTATTAGGGAATCATCTTTAGATACGTCATTAGTCGGTTATACGGACTCATCTATCCGTATAGGTGTCTCTTTGTAACGCACGCCTATTATAGGCGGCCCAAATTCTTGTATAAATAGATGATTCTGAAATCAAACAAAGCTCTTGATTTTTTTTATTCAATCATTTACATTTCATACACATTATGATGCACGCATAGACTCCATTTGCCAAGAGCATCAGAGAAAAGAAGAATGGTAAGATGGCATGGATGAACCCGCGTTCCTCACCTCTGCCCGGGGGCTCTCCTCTGCCGGTGAACTTTTGGTCGTTGGTGGTGAGGGGGGTCGCCGGATCCCGCGTGTGTGGATCATTTTAGCTTTTGGTTTTAGGTCCCAAGAAGCTTAGGGTTTTGGATCGTTTGACGTCTTGGCTTTGGTGGCGGCAACGGCGATGCTGGATAAAGAAGCTCCAGATTCTTCTCCGGCGAGGCGATCGTCTCTATTATTGGTGAAGGATCTGGGAACCAGTCTCAAGCGGGGATGTCGTGGCCATAGCGACATCCTTGTGGTGGACACGTGTCCTCGGGCTCCGCTGTTGCGATGTTGTCTGCTCCAACGTCGGCGCGGAGCTTGGGAGGTAGTCAAGGAGCGGATGCAGATCACAACATCTGGAAGACGGCGTGTGGGCTGGGCTCGTGGTTCATGGATGGCAGGTATGGTTTCCTCCTTCGACGTCTTAGTCATGTGGGGGTGTCAGATCTGAAGTTCGATGATGTGTCCGAGGTGTTGCCCCGGTCTGATTCGTTCAAAGGTAATGGTTTCGTCTTTGGTGAGTGAGGGAGTCCTGGATTGGGGGGGTCCTCGGACAACCAGACTATATCCTTTGGCCGGACTGTTGGACTATGAAGATACAAGATTGAAGACCTCGTCCCGTGTCCGGGTGGGACTCTCCTTTGCATGGAAGGCAAGCTTGACAATTCGGATATGTAGATCTCCTCCCTTGTAACCGACTCTATGTAACCCTAGCCCCCTCCAGTGTCTATATAAACCGGAGGGTTTAGTCCGTAAGACAACAACAATCATAATCATAGGCTAGCTTCTAGGGTTTAGACTCTACGATCTCGTGGTAGATCAACTCTTGTAATACTCATATCATCAAGATCAATCAAGCAGGAAGTAGGGTATTACCTCCATAGAGAGGGCCCGAACCTGGGTAAACATTGTGTCCCCAGCCTCCTGTTACCATCCGCCTTAGACGCATAGTTCGGGACCCCCTACTCGAGATCCGCCGGTTTTGACACCGACATTGGTGCTTTCATTGAGAGTTCCACTGTGTCATCACCATAAGGCTTGATGGCTCCTTCGATCACTGGCAATGATGCGATCCAGGGTGAGGTTTTTCTCCCCGGACAGATCTTCGTATTCGGCGGCTTCGCACTGCGGGCCAACTCGCTTGGCCATCTGGAGCAGATCGAGAGCTACGCCCCTGGCCGCTAGGTCAGGTTTGGAAACTTAAACTATACTGCCGACATCTGCAGAGACTTCATCTTCGACGGATTCGAGCATGTGCCAGGTGCACCGCACAATCACGACGAGCATGATTTAGCTCTGCCACCGGACAGTGTTCGGGAGATCACACCTGTGGCAACTCCGGCCCTTGATCCGGAGCAGATCGCGCCATCCGAGGACGGGTGTATGGACCCCGCCATGGAGGCCGCACGCTTAGCGGCGATAGACCCTTGGATTCGTCCCCGGCCACAGGCTCCGAACCACCTGCGTCCGTGCCTATCGAATCTAATTGGGCACCGATCATGGAGTTTACCTCCACGGATATCTTTCAGCACTCGCCCTTGGGCGACGTGCTAAATTCATTGAGGTCTCTCTCCTTGTCAGGAGACCCTTCGCCGAACTATGTCCGGCTTGAGTGGGAAGCGGACGATGAAGAAATTAATTCCCCACCCACCACCCACTTAATAGCCACTGTCGACGACTTAACCGACATGCTTGATTTCGGCTCCGAAGACATCGACGGTAAGGACGACGATGCAGGAGAGGAACAGGAACCACCACCCATAGGGCGCTGGATAGTCACTTCATCACACGATATATACATGGTGGATACACCCAAAGAAAACAATGACGAGGAGAGGAAGGATGCGGCGAAGGATAATCCCCTCGAGAAGCAACCAAAGCGACGACGTAGGCGCCGCTCCAAATCCCGCCTCGGCAAAAACAGCGATAACAGCACTGGAAAGAATAATACCCCGGTCGACTCCAAAGGAAATGATGACCACAGGGATCCAGCAACAGAGTAGGATGAACCAGCGGACGATGAGCACGATACGGAGCCGCTGCCCGATCACGGCAACGCCGAGGGTAAAGCTAACCAACCTGTCTCCGGAGAGGAGAACAGTCCGGACGACGATGCACACATCATCCCGGAAAGGCACTTGGAGCAAGAGAACCTCCATAGAAGGCTTATCACCACCGTGAGGAGTCTAAAGAAGCAGAAGCAAAGGCTTAAGGCCGCGCAAAATACACTAAACAGCATATGGAACAAAGTGCTCGACATTGAAGAAAAGTACGATGGCAGTCGCCACACAAAGAGCTATCCAAAGCGCAAGCTGCTACCTGAATTCGATGATGAGGCTTTAGAGCCTACACAGCCGAAAAATAAAATGGTCGATCAGCCGGATCGACCACCCGTGGCTAACGATGTCAAACATAAGTTAATACACGACTTACGTGAGGACTTGCACCAAAAAGCCGGTCTGACCAGGTCCATCTATGGATCTAGGAAGCGCGCTCTGGCACAGAATCAAACCCAAACACTACAACCATCAGAACGCCATGACACATCCAAATACAGGGGTGGCGCGCACCCCCTATGCTTCACCGATGAGGTTCTGGATCACGAATTTCTCGAGGGATTCAAACCCATGAACATAGAGGCATACGACGGAACGACCGATCCTGGGGTCTGGATCGAGGACTTTATCCTCCATATCCACATGGCTCGCGGAGATGATCTCCACGCCATCAAATACTTGCCCCTCAAGTTGAAAGGACCAGCTCGGCACCGGTTGAAGAGCCTCCCCAAAAACTCAATTGGAAGTTGGGAAGAGCTTGAGAATGCTTTTAGGGCCAATTTTGAAGGGACCTATGTCCGACCTCCGGATGCAGACGATTTAAGTCACATAACTCAACAGCCCGGAGAGTCAGCCTGAAAGCTTTGGAACAGATTCCTCACTAAGAAGAATCAAATTGTTGATTGCCCGAACACCGAAGCCTTAGCGGCTTTCAAACACAGTGTCCAGGACGAATGGCTCGCCAGACACCTCGGCCAGGAAAAACCAAGGACAATGGCAGCCCTAACAAGCCTTATGACCCGCTTTTGCGCGGGCGAAGATAGTTGGCTGGCCCGTAGCGGCAACAGCGACCCAGGCACATCCGAAGTCAGGGATGGCAATGGAAAACCACGATACAATAAAAGCAAGCATCGAAACAATGAAGACAACCCAGACAACACAACGGTAAACGCCGGATTCAGGGGCTCTCGACCCGATCAACAAAAAAAGCCATTCAAAGGCGGCAGAGATGGACCGTCCAGCCTAAACAAGATTCTAGACAGATTATGTCAGATTCATGGCACCTCCGACAAACCTGCAAACCACACCAACAAAGAATGTTAGGTCTTCAAGAAGGCCGGCAAGCTAAACGCTGAACAAAAGGGGAGGGAGACACCAAGTGAGGACGAGGATGAGCCTCGCCAGCAAAACACTGGGGGACAGAAAAAATTCCCACCAGAGGTCAAAACAGTGAACATGATTCATGTAACAAAGAGGAGGAGCACACGCGCACTCTGAGACATATGCGTTGTGGAGTCTGTCACCACCAAATTCAACCCTTGGTCAGCCTGCCCGATCACTTTTGATCGCAGGGATCACCCGACTAGTATCTGGCACGGGGGATCGGCCGCCTTGGTACTAGACCCAATAATTGACGGATACCATCTCACCCGAGTCCTTATGGACGGCGGCAGTAGTCTTAATCTAATATATCAGGACACAGTCCGCAAAATGGGGATAGACCCGACAAGAATCGGCCAAAGCAATACTACCTTTAAAGGAGTAATACCAGGCCAGAGGCCCGCTACACGGGCTCTCTAATACTAGAGGTTGTATTCGGTTCTCTTGACAACTTCTGAAGTGAAAAATTAACCTTCGACATCGCTCCATTCCGAAGCGGTTATCAAGCACTACTCGGAAGAATGACCTTCGCTCGTTTTAATGCAGTACCGCATTGCGCTTATCTTAAGCTTAAGATGCCCGGTCCACATGGCATCATCATAGTTAGCGGAAACACAGAGTGTTCCTTACATGCGGAAGAGTGTATGGCGGCTTTAGCAGCCGAACACTGACGACCTCTCCAACCAGAATAAATGATCGATTGTCAAGACCGTGGACACGGCTAGACGAGTCCGGCACACCCCTAGTTGTAACAGCTCAGATAAACCTGAGATTGGGTCGATGGATATCCCCCCATAGGTGGCGCTAGGGGCTTCCCGCATGTAAAAAGGACTACAGTTCGGCTTGAACTTATTTAGATTGAATTTTAATGGTTTATTAAGAATAACCATTTTTCACATGAAGACTTTAACCTAGGATTTTTCTTTTACAGATGATAATCGTGCTACACCCTTCCAGGATACGGCATAACGGAGACACAGGCACAGACGTGCAGCAGGGCCCCGCTCAAAGGTTTCTTTTTAGATTAAGACCCTGTGTAAACCTTTCTTACTATCTCTTGTTGCTTCACACCCTCCGGCTGCTCAACACAACTGAGAGGGATGCTGGCGTTATTGGCATTTGGCCACGTCAGACCGATGCACGTGCCTGGAAATCCAGGGTTCATTATCAAGGGCGTTACTTAGCCCGGTATATGTTGTAAAGTCCGAATACCTTAGGGAGTGTTCGGCGTCGCGAGTTTGGCCTTATATGCATCAGCTCTGAATCATGTCTTTGGTCAATAGTTGGGTTTGCCTGGCTCCCGTGTTTTGCTACCTTACGTTCCGCTCTATCGGCTAAGGTGGCACCGAGAGAACTACTGCGATTGTGCCCTGGTTCATCTGGATGAGCACCTCAGTAGAGAAACCCGAAAACTGACTGTCATGATAAAGCGTGAGACTGGTCAACCACTCAAGGACTCAGCGGAATCTTCGTGATTCCTACGCATTAACGAAGGACCGGCTTCCCGGTCACATATGTACGTGCACCGTATTTGGATAAGCGCGGAAGTACCAGGGGCTATATAGTAGCCCCACTGTCAAACTCCTATGGCTAAGTGAAAGTGTTAAAGCTATATAGTCCGATTGCCTTGTTCGCCGCGCCATCACCTCCTTAATGGACCAAGACGTTGGATCAAGTGTGAATACGTGCTTTTTCGAACACCCCCGCATTATATGCGTGGGGGCTGAAGCCGATGAATGCAAACTTTCAGGTTATATACATACATAAACAGCCGCACAGGAGGCATCATAATACTTTCAGGCAAAAGTATAAACATAGCCTTTATAATTCAAATAGCATTGTTTTACAATTGGGATACATGTCACTCGAACATGATACTCTTCGAGCACTGAGCCTATGTTAAACGAGCGCCTTCTAGGACTTCTTCAAAATAGTGCTCGGCTGAGACCTGGCCTACGGTCGGACCTCGGGTTGCAATAGCGGTGTCATCCATCTCTGCCCAGTAGGTCTTAACACGGTCAAGGGCCATCCGCGCACCCTCTATGCACGCCGACCTCTTTACAGCGTCGATATGCGGCACAACACCAAGGAATCGTTGCACTAAACCAAAGTAACTATTCGGCCTTGGTCCTTCCGGCCAAAGATGATCCACGACAGACCTCATGGCAAGCCCGGACAACCTATGGAGCTCAGCCCACTCGGCCATTTGCTCATTTAACAGCAGCGGACGCGTTGGAGTACTGAACTGCGACCAGAACAACTTTTCCACTTTGTGACCTTTTTTATATTTGAAAAACTCAGTCGCATCAACAACACTTGTTGCCAAGTCCAAGTACGCGTCTACGGAACTCCATAATTGATCCAGAAGGGCATACTTCGAATCTCCGAACTTCGTCCACAACAAAAAGGGCTTCCCAGCCATGATATCTCCGGCTTGACGGAGCTCCTCCTTCGCCGCTCTGATTTTAGAACGGGTTTCCTTGGCTGCTTCCATGGCTTTCTTCAGGTCGGCCGCTCTTGCTTGGTTTTCCTTTTCAAGCAACTCATATCGGTCGGCGGCATCTTTCAGCTCAACAACCATCTTGGCTATTTTATCTTCGCTCTTGTGATGAGCAGTCTATTTGGCTCTTAAGTCTTCGGCCGCCTTTAGGGCGGCCGCATCACTTCTCCTGGCTTGTTCCTTGGCTCGGGCAAGTTCCGCCCGAAGGGTCTCCACGGCAGCAACTCCATCTGCAGTCACAGCATATTATAGATACTAGCATCATGCTCCTCTTAATATCTGTTGACCACCCAAAAATACATACCATGTGCCTCGTCAAGCCGCTTGTTCACAAGTGCAATGTCGACATCTACCATGTCAAGTTGCCAGCTCAGTGCAGCAAACTCAGCAGTCCGGCCAGCCACCGGACCGTCAGCCGCCTGCACATAAAAGCAGCGCGATCATTACCTGGGACTATGATCCACTGTTTGCCGCCTCTGGACAGCAACCAGAGTCTTAGGGGCTACTACCTATATAGAGCACACCTAGCGTATGAGGTACCATCAAAAAATTTATATATTATTTTGCGTACCTCAAAGCCTCTCAGCGGGCTCGTAAAAGTTTCATGCAACCCACTTTTGACGGATGAAATCCTCTCAACCACCGTACCAATTAAAGTATGATGCTCCTCTGAGATAGCCGCTTTCTCCAAAAGACCCATCAGTATGTCCGGTTGTGCACCGGACAATCCCAGACTTTTTCTGTTGCTCTCCTTAGAAGCCGAATACTCCGGACTTCGGGTGGCCGAAGGGTTGCCTTCTGGCCTTGGCGGGTCAGGAGAAATCCTCCGTGATGACACCTCAGGGTCATCCGCCCCAGGAGGCGAGGAGATAGGGGGAGGCGTTTCACTCTCCATCATCTCCGGAAGAAGATCCCCCGAAGACAAACTCTGTCCAGAAGGGCTACGATCCGGACGGCAAGACATATGTCTCGGTTACTGTCCTCGGAGATAAAGCAGAATATATTTACCAAAAGTACTCTTGTTCACTTACAGCTCGATGGAGGGCTGACCCCCTTGCGGGCACTGTGCGGTAAGGACGCCCTCTGGGGAGGGCCCCTTGGCGAAGGTTTCTTCCCTCGTTTGGAAACTCTCGTTTCCAAGTCTTCGGAGATGGTCCTTTTCCTTCCTTGGGGAGAGGGGATTCTAGATTCTTCTTCCCGATTATCCTCCTTTGCGGAGACACTGATTCCCCCGGTTTGGATGAGTGATGTGTGAGGCCCGCTTTCGGCTTCTTTATCCCCCCCTTTATCTTCCCCTGATGGCACTTGATAAAGTGCGTGCTCGAGCATCCTGGCTAGTA
Source organism: Triticum dicoccoides (assembly GCF_002162155.2). Classification (NCBI taxonomy): domain Eukaryota; kingdom Viridiplantae; phylum Streptophyta; class Magnoliopsida; order Poales; family Poaceae; genus Triticum; species Triticum dicoccoides. The sequence continues at coordinate 253,317,790 of NC_041388.1, forward strand.
CAGGATCTGGTGAACCTTCGGGAAGGGGGGCCGAACACCTGATCATCTTCGCCTTTCTTATCCAGTCCTGGCCAAGACCGATTTTTTCAGAATGATGTTGTGACAAATAAAAAGACAGCATGTTTGGCCGTGGAATTACTTACCTGGGTATCTGAACGGTTGCAGTTGAGACCCGCATCCTCGGTGGTGTCCGGACACTTTATTCGTGATCCGAAGAACAATCCATACATCTCTTCGAGCGTCACGCCGAAGAACTGTTGAATAGTTCGCGGTCCTTCCGGGTTGAACTCCCACATACGGAGAGATCGACGTTGGCATGGCAAGAGCCGACGAACTAGCATAATTTGCATTACCTTGACAAGACTGACATCCCTCTTGAGGAGATCTCAGATGCGACTTTGCAATGTCGGCACGTCATTAACTGCCCCCAGTCCAGCCCCTTGTTGACCCATGACGCCAGTTGTGGCGGGGGGGGGGGGGGGCTGGGCGGAAGGCGGGGGCAGCTGCCCACTTTGTACTTCGGGGAGCTGTGATGTAAAACCATTCCCGTTGCCATAAGTTGGACACCTCCGGGAAGGATCCCTTTGGCCCTGGAGCATCGATGCCTTTGCTTATTATGGCACCTCTGCATTCTGCGTGTCGCCCATCGATCATCTTCAGCTTCACATTGAAGGTCTTGAGCCATAATCCGAAGTGTGGGGTGATGCGGAGGAAGGCCTCACACACGATGATAAACGACGAGATGTGAAGGATGGCATCTGGAGCCAGATCGTGGAAATCGAGCCCGTAATAGAACATAAGCCCTCTAACAAAGGGATCAAGACTAAAGCCTAGCCCTCGGAGAAAGTGGGAAACAAATACGACGCTCTCGTTGGGTTCGGGAGTGGGGATGACTTGCCCTTGAGCAGGCAGCCTGTGCGAGATTTCGACGGTCAGATACCTGGCTTCCCTTAGCTTCTTGATGTCCTCCTCTGTGACAGAGGAAGTCATCCACCGGCCTTGAAGGTTGGATCCGGACATGGTTGAAGAACCGAAGCGCTTAGCCTGGGCCTTGGCTGTTGGAACTCGGGGTGGGGGAGGATTGAGTGCGAGAAGAAAAGGACAGGCCTTGGCCCCTTTATAAAGAGGGCGAATATCAAGCGTCCTCCGCGTGGCCGTTTGGAACTTGCCTAAAATCGAGGAGTCATACCAGCAGGCGTGGTTGGGTTACCCACACCCGTATCGATGAGAATCTCGTGATAAGGGGACACGATCTCTGCTTCGACAAGACGTGCCAAGAAAACCGCCTCGCAATATGTGCAGTAGCTGGTTGAGAAAAACGGCTCGAATAATGACCGGCCATGGCGTGATATCACGTTATGAAAAGTTGTCAGCAGATTAGATTTGTGGAAATATTATACTCTCTACGGTGGTATGTGGAATTTGTTTTGCAGAGCCGGACACTATCTTTGTATTCGAAATCTTCTATGGAGTATTCGAAGGAGGAACCTGCCTTGCAATGCCGAAAACAATCTGCGCGCAGGACTCATCGTCATTGAAGCCTGGTTTAGGGGCTACTGAGGGAGTCCTAAATTGGAGGGGTCCTCGGATAGCCGGACTATATTCTTTGGCCGGATTGTTGGACTATGAAGATACAAGATTGAAGACCTCGTCCCGTGTCCGGGTGAGACTCTCCTTTGCGTGGAAGGCAAGCTTGGCAATCGGATATGTAGATCTCCTCCCTTATAACCGACTCTGTGTAACCCTAACCCCATCCGTTGTCTATATAAACCGAAGGGTTTAGTCCGTAGGACAACAACAATCATAATCATAGGCTAGTTTCTAGGGTTTAGCATCTATGATCTCGTGGTAGATCAATTCTTGTAATACTCATATCATCACGAGCAATCAAGTAGGAAGTAGGTTATTACCTCCATCGAGAGGGCCCGAACCTGGGTAAACATTGTGTCCCACGCCTCGTGTTACTATCCACCTTAGACGCACAGTTCGGGACCCCTTACCCGATATTCACCAGTTTTGACACCGCAGCGAGCCACCTTGAAGGTCCGCAAAGTTGCATATCAGCGATGGAGCCACATCAAGCTCGAGTGAGAAGGTGATCCGTCATTTTTTCTTTCGATGACTGCTACAATGGTGCCGGAGACAGGTCACTGGTGTTGGTGTCAAGCGCTGAGACGTTCTGCTGTCTTTTTAGTTTTGTCATGTTGGTCTTTATGTGCCTTGTATATTAATCTTTACGAATGAGACACATATTCATGAAGAAAAAGGTTTCTGTTTTTTGTTTTTGAGCTGTGCTCATGGTTGATTTGGTTTGCGAACGGACCGCTACGACCGCACCAGTCTCGAGTCGCGACCGATCCGCATCTCTCTCAAGCCCGGTGCGATGTTCCTGCGGCGCCTGAGCACGTCCGCCTCCGCCGTCCTCCGCCGGCGCCGCCGCGGCGCCAAGGACGACGGCGTCCTAGCCGCCCTGCGTGCGGAGATCGCCCACGAGCTCTCCTCGCCCCCCTCCTCCTCCCCCCCTTCCCTCCATTCTCAGGTACCCCTCGCCCTATCCTCCCACCACTGACTTCCAGCCCCAACCCAGCGCCACTCACGTCCCCTTTCCCATTCGCAGGAGGCTCTCGACTTTGACACCGTGTCGGACGCGCCGCGTGCGCAGGACGTGCTTCTGCGCCGCCGCGGAGACGCCGAGGAGGTCCACGTGTCGGCGCTGCTCGCCCCGCTGCGGTTCGAAGGCGAGGAGCCGCTGCCCAGGGACGCGCTCATGAAGGTGTTCATCAGCAAGCCAGGAGTGGAACCGCTGCTGCGCTTCGACTGCCGCGCGGTTGCCGCCGGCCGCGGCGCTGCTGCTGGCTATGATATAACTGCCCTCTCGTATCACGCGTTCCCTGGCGATGGTGGAGACAGCAAGTATGAAGGGCCAGACTTCGGGTAATGTTCCTTGCGTTGCTTGATTTTTTATTCTGCTATAATGATGTTATGTATATTAGGGAGGGAGCATTCTGAATTAAAAGCAGGAACATGAAAAAACACCACTATGGCTAGCATTGCGCAGCCTGAAATCCTAGCTTAGTCTTTACTTTCTGTTGCACAAGGATGTTGGTACTTTGTTATTCCGTTATCTCTGATAGAGTGATAGTGAAACCTGGCTGGTGTGGTCAGTTGGAAAATAAGGGCCTCTTTGATTCATAGGATTTTGAAAACGTAGGAATAGGAAAAGTGTAGGGTTGGAGTGGCAATGCCCATTTGAATCCTATAGAATTAGCAGATTTTGAAAACGTAGGAATAGGAAAAGTGTAGGGTTGGAGTGGCAATGCCCATTTGAATCCTATAGAATTAGCAATGATTGTTTGATGTCACGGGAAAAACAAAGGAATTGTAAAAAGAGGTTGGAGTGGATGTTAAATTTCCTATGAAATGTAGTACAAAAGATTCCATAGGAAAAATTCATATGGGATCCAATCATATGAATCAAAGGACCAACATAGGAAAAAATCCTAAGAATTTCAATCCTCCAGAAATCCTATAAAATTCCTTTGAATCAAAGAAGCCCTAAAAACATGAATCCGATAGGAATGAAGTGCAAATCACAGGACTTCTTTACAAAGCCCCAAGAAGGGTGAATGAATTATCATTTCGTTTGAACATAGAAAAATCGCCTCAATCATAAGCGAATGTGTTTAGAAAAATGATTTTGGTGAATTTTGAAATTCCGGTGGTACTGGAGCATAGGAAATCTATCCGTAGGAATTCGGCAGCACCGTTTCTGTGAACCAAAGGGCATTTATACAGAAAAATTCTTAAGGATCGGAATCCTCCAAAAAAAAAATCTTACAATACAAAGGGTGACTGACCGCAGAATTTCTCATGGATTATCTGGGGAGAGTCTGTTTTTACGTTCAGTGGAATTTCCCAATAGCTGGATGCAGGATGTAAGAGCAACTCCAACGGGCCGACCCAAACGGACGGTGATTTTGTCCGCTTTTTGTCCGTTTGGGTCGGCCAGGCGGACACGGATGTCTGCTTCCGCGTTTGGGTCGGCGTGTGCGCCCAACGCTGGCCCGACCCATTTTGACGGCGCTAGAAAAAAAAGAACACATGCATATTTAAAAAAAAACATTAATTAAACATTACAGCCGGCCAGGCCGGTGAGAGTCCACGCGTCCACATTAGCATTTAAGAAAAATAAAAACAACCTAAACTACGAGGCGGCGTGCTGCCCTAGGCGGCAGCGTCGTCCTCCTCCTCGGGGTCGGTGAGGTCGATGAGCGTCGGCGCAGGGCCGGCCCAGGGGAACGCCGTGTTCCAGGCGGCAGCGATGTAGGCCGCGCGTAGCTGTTCCGGCGCGGGGGGCTGGGCGGCCGCCTGTGTAGCCGCAGCCTGGCGCGCCTCCTCCTCAGCCTCGGGCTGCTCCTCCTCGAGGTCGCGCTCGGGCATCTCCTCGTACTCGCCACGACGACGCTCCTCGGCCAGCCGTTGCTGGCGCCACATCTCGAGGTACGCCGCCTCCTGCGCCGGCGTCGCCCCATCCAAACTGGTGGCGCGGACACCCACTCGCGCAGTACTCCCGTCCAGGAGTAGCGCTCGATGGGGGACGACTCTGGGTCGGGCTCCGGCTGCGGCTCCGGGTAGGCCTTGACGCGGCGTCGGGGAGGGGACGACGTGGCCACCGGCGGCAGCACGCAGTCGCCGGTCGCGGAGAGGGCAATGGCCTGCGCCATGGCCGCCTCGTAACGAGCTTCCTCTTCCTCCACCGCCTCCACCCTGCGCCGCTCATCCTCCTTGCTCTCGCGGTAGATCGCCGCAAGGGCCGCCCGGTAGGCGTCCTCCGCCGCCTGGTCCTCCTCGCGGACGACGAGCGGGGGCGGTGACAGGCTGCGGTCGACCTCGCGCACGCCGCGGCGCCTCGCCTCCTCGTGCTCGAAGGCGAACCACCTCTTCCAGTTCTGCGAGTCGGATGCGTAGGTGGCATCGCGGCGCTACTCCGGCGTCAGCAGCACCAGCCGGCGCTGCACCTCCTCCGCGTGCGCCCTAGCCGACCGCGGCGCCGCCGGCACTGGGATCCTCTCTGGATCCAGATGCCAGTCGTGCGGCAGGGTGACGTCGGGGTACGGCAGAGGCATGCGGTGCTGCCAGTGCCACTCCGCCTGGTGCACTGGCACGTTCACGTGCTGCCTCTGCTGGCGAGCCGGCGGCGGCAGAGGTGGGAGGAACTCCGAGGGGAAAGGGATGGCGGGGGCCTTGCCCTTGGTCTTGCTGCTGCTGGTGTCGGAGAAGAGCCCCATCTTACTGTGGTGGTGGTGGTGGTGGCTAGGGTTTGCCGGCGACGGGGGAGCAGAGCTTGCTAGATGTGGACGGCGAGTTTGGATGAGGACGGCCCTGCCGCACGGTCGGCTTAAAAAAGGATGACCGCCGTCGTTGACGCGTGGGCCCGTGGTCATAAATTAAGCTGACCGCGTGGGCAGCGGGTAGTTGGACGGCCGCCAGGTGGGGACGCGGCGAACGCCGAGAAGGCGCGCGTGGCGTCCGTTCCGCGTCCGCGCCGACACATTTGGGGTGCAAATTTGGGCTGCAAATGCGTTGGCGCGGACGCGAAGTGGACGTGATTTGGGTTTGGGTCGGCGCGTTGGGCCCACTGATTACGAGTCGAACGACTAGTCGAGACTAGTCGAGACTAGTCTATGAGTCGCAAAGTGGAGGTCGACTGCGATTCTCGTGTAGACTAGTTTACCGAGTCGAGATGTGGATGGATTAGTCGACGACTAGTCTGGGCTAGTCGACATGTTCTAGTCGAGTGACTCAAAAATTTGATGGTATAAATGAGCTTGCTCATCCCGCGGGAGGGCAACCCTAGTTCTTTCCAGGCTTGCTCCTCACCTAGATGCGCCACCGGCTGCTGGACGCGCCCGTCGAGCCCTCCTCGCGCCGCCATGGCCATGACCCGTAGGCGAGCGCGGCCCTGAGGCCAGAGAGAGGAGAGGAAGGGAGGAGGCACGGCGGTGGTCGGCGAGCTCGCCGGCGGAAGGGGCGGGAGGCGCGGGTCACGCGCACATGCTCCCGTACGTGATGGCGCTGGCGGCGGTGATGGGATCGATTGGGAGCTTGGGTTCCAGTGACTGGGACGTGAGCTAAGTAGGCTAGCCACTTGGGCCCAAATGGGCCAGCTGGTGGGGGGCGTGCTGCGCAGCGCTGGGCTGGGCCTGACAAGTGTTGGCTAGCACTGCTGGTTTTATTGTATATACTGTAATGTGCTGTACAGTTTACTACATACTACTACATACTGCTACTAGGTATTAGTAGTTGAGTACTACAGTACTATGTCGACTAGTCTAGCACTAGTCTAAGACTAGTCCGATTAGTCTATGAGTCTCAACCTCGGAACGACTCGTCGACTCGTAATCCTTGGTTGGGCCGCCACTTTTGTCCGTGCCGACTCAAACGGACGCAGGCGGATGAAGTGGGTCGCCCCATTGAAGTTGCTCTAAAGAGCATAGGATTTTCTTGTCACAACACCTCTGCCATTGATAACTGTAAGTCTGAAACTCCTGTTGCAGTTTGTGGAGACCACTAACTGCTGGTGGTCTTACTTTTAAACCTAAAATTATTTAAGAGGAAATGCCAGTACCACTTCCAGTTGTTTAGATTCCTTTTGTACAAAGGGGACTTATCAGTTGTTGCCCTAACTCTTTGGATGACTGCCATTATTTTAGTTTGAATAGTTATTTTCCTATATAATATATTTGATAGTGGTTCAAATTTTTGGAATTTTGGATATTACACTGAGAGACCTGAGATCCTTCTTTGCCAATAAATATTGCGGCAGTATACTTTATGAGATCATCCCTTTGTGGCACATTTGTGCAATTGCTTTTGATTTGGGCACTAAATTAGTTAAATGATATACTCCCTCAGAGTTGATCTATCTGAAAGGTGTTGAATATTAAAATTCTAGGTTCTGCTTTATTTCATTCCCTAATTTCTCAAAATTGCTGCTCGCGGGTGTAATACCGAATTAAAGCATCATATGTCGCCTTTAGTTGATAGAGAAGTTTGCGTGAATGTAGTGTAGCACCTGACTTGCCCCAAGTCATGTCTACTACTTGGCATGCGACTTATGGTAGCAATTGGAACCGGTACCTTTCTCCATTGTGAAGTTGGGCATGAGATACAGTAAGAGGTTTTGTCGATTATTATTGTAAGGGAAGGGACAAAGGGTAATGGTTTTGATAGTAGGAACAATTAAACATCACTTTTTCGGGATCGGCATAGATGTAGAATTACTCGAAATAGCTGTGCTGTTTTACTGTAATGAATAATTAGGCTAAACCAAATGGTATAGAGAGAGTTTGTTCTATAAATTAGGAGGAGCTAATTCATGATATGTAATATGATAATTTGTAAACTTGTACCATTTGCTTGATGACTTGTCTCAGATTGGTCATTTAGGCTTAAACCGTTTTTGACCGGATAAGGCATACAGTGCATCTTCTGCCAAAACTCCATACCTGATGCATGTTAAGCTGGGGCTAGACTGGGACAACAACAATAACAACAACAACAACAACTGGATGTGTTTCTCATCCATGAAATTCTTCTTGTCGATGTTAACTATATCAGTTGTTTCAATGTATAATGATCATGTTGTCCCACCATAGACAAAAGGATCACATTTATAATTTACAAAGACACCAAAAAGACAATTGATTCCTTTAAAAAGCAGCAAGCTCAAGAAGCATGTGCTGTTCCTCTCTAATTTCACTGAGTGTGTGTGTTTTTCATTCTGATGTGCAGGGATTTGGATCCTAAGCTACAGGCTGCACTGAAAGAATATCTCCTGGCAAGAGGCGTTACCCCCGAACTGGCGACCTCACTTCGTGAACACTTGCTTCAGAAGGAGCAGGCCCAGTACGTGAGCTGGCTGAAAACATTGGAGGGGATGTTCACCAAAGATCATTGACCTGATCGTTGTCCAAAAAGATGAAGAAGAGAACGATTGTTAACCTATTAGTCCTCATCTGTTCAACTTTGCTCGTCAATTGTTAGTCTGTTCCTGACGAGTCGAATGCTTAATGTTCTTTTGGCCGTGACAATGCGGGATATAAGGTGAATGCTGTATCTCGGTTAAGTTTGTGTCCTGTCCAGTTACAGTAATGGTGTTCTTGTTGAGTTCGATGAACTGTCAAGTGTTATCACCAGCGGCCTGTCTTGTTGCTGATTGGTGATGCTGGATTTGGGGTTTTGGACCATGAGATGAAGGCCTGAAGGTGATGGTGGATTTGTGCTTTTCGGTCGGACAAGATCAACATTCCAGTAAAACACCCCATTTAGCTCTTTTTTTTAACAAAATAAACAGGAGGAGATTTTTCAATCTTGTAATTGAGCTGGCTCTCAACTCGTCAAGATGTGTTAAAAAAAACTTGTCAATTTTTTTTCTCTCTGCTGGCCAATATGTGGTATCGTGATGGAAGATACTCGTCAAGAGTTGCATGCTTCACCCACCTCGCCTTCAATGCTTTTCCTTCATCTTCAAACTTGAATCTAGTACTCCCTCCGTAAACTAATATAAGAGCGTTTAGCATACTAAAATAGTGATCTAAACACTCTTATATTAGTTTACAGAGGGAGTACTATATCTTCTGAACCGAAAATTCAAATTAAGTTTCGTTTGCATATTTGTGTTCGATGCAACAAGTACCTTTGAACAAGACCAATTTTGGATACATTTTGACAATTTATAAAATTTTACCAAGTTTGAAACATTATAACTTGATAGCCGCGATATTAAGTTTTTACTAAGTTTTACCAAGTTCCATTTGCTTTTAGGGTTTAGGGCTTGGGGGTTAGGGCTTAGGGTTGAGGGTTTAACTTTTAGTTTTTTTTTTAAAATTTGATGAATTTATCATTCATTCTAACAAATTTCAGCAATTGAAACCTGGTGAAGTTTTTAAAACTTGTCAAAACATATTCAGAAGTGGTCTTGTTTCAAAGCCCTCGTCATATAGAATACGAATATGCGAACGCAATGTAAGTTAGATTTTTGGTTAAAACAAATAGATTCAAATTTACAAATCAAAAGAAAAATCATTTTTAGGTGGGGCGGGTGAGGCATGCACTCTCACTCCCTGCCAACAGATGTACTAAAAGCTGT